>NC_029775.3:35990818-36020424 GCF_000817695.3 Arachis duranensis
AACCTTGTCTGTGGTATTCTGAGTAGGATTCAATGACTGAATGACTGTGACGTGCTTCAAACCTGTAACCTACTGGGCGTTAGTGACAGACGCAAAAGAGTGATTCTATTCCGGTAGGGGAGGGAACCAAACCGGTGATTAGCCGCACTGTGACAGAGTGCATGAGCATTAGTTTTCACTGCGAGGATGGGAGGTAGCTGCTGACAACAGTGAAATCCTACACGAGCTTGCCATGGAAAGGAGGAAGAAGGATTGGATGAAGGCAGTAGGAAAGCAGAGAGACGGAAGGGAAGGCATCTTCATGCGCTTATCTGAAGTTCCTACCAATGAATTACATAAGTATCTCTATCTTTATCTTTATGTTATTTTCGTTCATCACCATTATCATTTGAGTTTGCCTGACTAAGATTTACAAGATGACCATAGCTTGCTTCAATACTAACAATCTCTGTGGGATCGACCCTTACTCACGTAAGGTTTATTACTTGGACGACCCAGTGCACTTGCTGGTTAGTTGTGCGAAGTTGTGTAATGCCATGGTATTGAGCTACCACGTTTTTGGAGCCATTACCGGGGATTATGAGAGTTGTGAAAAAGTATAGTTCACAATTTCGCCCACCAGCTGGGACTTTGTTTATAATCCTCCTTTTGGACCTTATTTAGGTCTCTTTTAGGGATTACCTTTTGTAGCTTTACATCTTTCTGGACCGACTTCGTCATGTTGGGCCTTGTCGAGTTACTTGTTAATCCTCTTTTCTTGGACTTTGTTCAGGTCTCTTTCGGGGATTACTTTTTGTAGCTTTACCTCTTTCTGGGCCGACTTCGTCATGTCGGGCCCTGTCGAGTTACTTGATAATCCTCTTTCTTGGACCTTGTTCAGGTCTCTTTCAGGGATTTATCTTTTTGTAGCTTATCTTTCTGGGCCGACTTCGTCATGTTGGGCCCTGTCGAGTTACTTGATGATCCTCTTTCTTGGACCTTGTTCAGGTCTCTTTCAGGGATTATCTTTGTAACTTGTTGTAGGAGTCCGACTTCATCATGTCAGGCTTTTCGAAGTTATTGTAATCCTCTTTTATAGGGTTGGCCAAACCTCTTTCCAGGGCTTTACTTATAACTTGGGTTGTTGTGGCTGGTCTGACTTTTTATGCCGGCCAGTCTTTAAGTTATTTTATAGCAATCCATTTTATTAGGACCTCGTCAGGTACTTTTTATGGATCACTTTCTATAACTTCTTGCATTATTCTATTTTCATCTTTGCCGATTTTGTAGAATTTGGGTTTTAACCCTCGTTTTTATCGTGATCGCGCAGTGAATTTTGGTTTTCACTCTCTATCGATCTATATCTTTATAATCGGGCGATGAATGTTTCAGAATAATATGACTTGAGCATTTGTGAGAATCTGAAAAAATTTTATTAAAAAAGAATGCAAATATACATTTGGGTTAATTTCCTAAGTCGGGTGATTTGTAGGTCTTGGCTGGGTGCCTCGTTAAAAACCTTTTTTAGGAAAAAGAGTGCGCTTTGTCCAAGATCTTTTATCATCCCCAGCTATAGTACCTTCTTAGGTTGCAGGCGTGCCATGATTTAGGAAGCTCTCGCCCGTCGAGTTCGGAAAGCCTGTAGTAGCCCTTTCCCAGTACTTCTATGACTCGGAAGGGTCCTTTCCAGTTTGCTGCAAGCTTTCCTTCTACAGGTCGAGTTGTTTCTATGTCGTTTCGAATTAGGATGAGGTCATTTTCAGCAAAGGCCCGCTGTATTACTTTTCGGTTGTATTTGGAGGCCATTCGTTGTTTCAACACCTCTTCTCTTATCCGAGCTCTTTCTCGGATTTCTAGAAGTAAGTCGAGCTCTTCCCTTTGAAGTTGGGAATTGGCTTTTTTGCTAAAATGGATTACTCTGGGTGAATCTTCTTCGACCTCCACTGGGATCAACGCCTCCATTCCGTAAGCTAATCGGAAGGGTGACTCATTTGTCGTGGAATGTGGGGTCGTTCGATATGCCCATAGGACTTGCGGGAGCTCCTCAGCCCAGGCTCCCTTTGCATCCTGTAATCTTCGTTTTAACCCTGCTAATATAACTTTGTTAGCAGCTTCAGCTTGCCCATTGGCTTGGGGGTGCTCAATAGAGGTGAATTGTTGTTTTATATTCAGGTCGGCTGCTAGTTTTTTGAAGCCTGCATCTGTGAACTAGGTACCATTGTCTGTAGTGATGGAGTATGGAACTCCGAACCTTGTGACGATGTTTCTATATAAGAATTTCTGACTTCTTTGAGCTGTGGCATTGGCTAGGGGTTCTGCCTTGATTCATTTTGTGAAGTAGTCTATTCCTACTATGACGAATTTGACTTGTCCTGATCCTTGAGGAAAAGGTCCGAGGAGATCGAGTCTCCATTTTGCGAATGGCCAAGGTGAGGTTACGCTGATGAGTTCCTCTGGCAGAGCAATGTGAAAGTTGGCATGCTTCTGACATGGTGAACATGTCCTTACAAATTCTGTGGCTTCTTTTTGTAGAGTTGGCCAATAAAATCCTGCCCGAAGTATTTTTTTGGTGAGTGCCTGTGCTCCGGGGTGATTACCACAAATGCCACTGTGTACTTCTTCTAGGACATCTTTTGTGTTGGAAGTCGGCACGCATTTTAGCAGTGGTATTGAAATCCCTCTTTTGTATAGAGTATTATTTATGATTGTATAGTATTGTGCTTCTCGTTTTAACATCTTTGCCTCTTTTTTATCTGTGGGGAGAGCTTCTGTTCTGAGGTAGTTAATTATGGGAGTCATCCATCCCTGATCGTGACCTGTTATGGCTAGGACTTTTTCTTCTTCTAAGATTGATGGATTCTGTAGAATTTCTTGGATGAGGCTTCTATTGTTGCCTCCTGGTTTGGTGCTGGCTAGTTTTGAGAGTGCATCGGCCTGGGCGTTTTGTTCTCAGGGTATGTGACAAATCTCATACTCTCCGAGTTGTCCAAGCTATTCCCTGGTTTTGTCCAAGTACTTTTTCATAGTGGGATCTTTGACTTGGTAGCTTCCTGCTATTTGTGAAGTAACTACCTGTGAATCGCTGAAGATGATAAGTTTTTGAGCTCCAACCTCCCTAGCCAGCTTCAAACCAGCTAGTAGTGCCTCATATTCCGCTTGATTGTTTGAGACAGGGAACCCAAATTTGAGGGAAAGCTTGATTTGGGTTCCCTGGTCGCTTTCAATTATTATGCCCGTGCCACTTCCCATTTTATTTGAAGAACCATCCACATATAGATTCCATTCTGTGGGGATTTCCGGTGTGTCCGTGAATTCAGCAATGAAGTCGGCCATATATTGAGATTTAATGGCCGTCCAAGCTTCGTATTGAAGGTCGAATTCGGACAACTCGACTGTCCATTGCAAGATTCTACCTGCCAAGTGTGTTTTCTGTAAGATCCCTTTTATGGGCTGGTTGGTCCGAACTTTAATGGTGTGAGACTGGAAATATGGGCAAAGTCGTTGAGATGTTATTATGAGAGCGTAAGAAAACTTTTCTATTATCTGGTAGTTCAGCTCGGATCCTTGTAATGCTTTGCTGATAAAGTATATGGGTTGTTGCCCGCTGTTGAGGCTATTGCCTGATTTCCCACCACGAGGTATAATATGAGTGGTTCTCCTTCCCGTGGCCGACTTAGTATAGGGGGCCGTCCCAGGAATCTTTTGAAATCTTGGAAGGCTTGCTCGCATTCTTCTGTCCATTCAAACTCCTTTCCCTTCCTTAGAGTGGCGTAGAAGGGAAGAGATCTTATTGCTGATCCAGCCAGGAATCTGGACAAGGCTGCCAACCTCCCGTTGAGTTGTTGTACCTCTTTGACACAAGTCGGGCTTTTCATGTTGAGTACGGCCTGCACTTATCCGGGTTTGCCTCGATTCCTCTCTGTGTGATCATAAAACCCAAGAATTTACCAGCTTCTACTGCGAAGGTACATTTTGCGGGATTGAGTCGCATGCCGTGTCGTCTTATGGTGTTGAATACTTGTGTTAGGTCGGATAATAACATCTCTTCGTTTTGCGTCTTCCCTAGCATGTCGTCTACGTAGACCTCCATGATCTTTCTGATGTGATCCGAAAAACCTTATTCATTAATCTTTGGTAAGTGGCTCCCGCATTTTTAAGACCGAAGGGCATAACAATGTAGCAGTAATTTTCCTTTGGGGTTAAGAATGAGGTTTTTTCTTGGTCGGGAGGGTACATTGGGATTTGGTTATATCCGGAGGAGGCATCTACCAAAGCGTCGATGTTTGGGAGTGGATAAGGATCTTTCGGGCAGGCTTTGTTGAGATCGGTATAGTCAGTACACATTCTCCACTTCCCGTTTGACTTTTTTACCAATACGACATTAGCAAACCATAGCGGGTATTTGACTTCTCTTATGAAACCTGCCAGTAGTAGAGCTCGTACCTGTTCTTCCACAGCTTGGGAGCGTTCAGGTCCTAGCTTTCTACGCCTTTGTTGTACCGGCCGAGATCTTGGGTAGACTGCTAGCTTGTGGCACATTAGTTTGGGATCTATGCCTGGCATGACTGCGGCCTTCCACGCAAAAAGGTCGGCGTTGTCTCGTAGAAACTGTATGAGTAATTCTTTTATGTCTCCTTTTAGGAGTGTGCCGATATTGGTTGTTTGGTCCGGGGTATCCCCGATCTGGATTTTCTCTATTTCTCCTTCAGATTGTGGGCGGAGCTCTTCCCGTCTCTGAACTCCACCGAGCTCAATTGTGTGGAATTCTTCTCCTCTGCCTTTGAGGTTTAGACTTTCATTGTAACAGCGGCGTGCCATCTTCTGATCTGCCTTTATCGTGGCTATTCCTCCTGCAGTTGGGAACTTCATGCATAGATGCAGGGTCGAGACTATTGCACCGAGCTGATTTAATGTTGTTCGACCTATTAGGGCATTGTAAGCTGAACTTACGTCGACTACGATGTAATCTATTTTGAGTGTTCTTGACTGACTTCCTTTTCCGAAAGTTGTGTGGAGCGAGATGTATCCCATCGGTTGAACTGGGGTATCTCCTAGCCCGAACAGGCTATCCGGATATGCTCTGAGTTCTTTTTCTTCCAAGCCAAGTTTGTCGAAAGCAGTTTTGAATAAGATATCGGTGGAGCTCCCCTAGTCTATCAATGTGCGGTGAAGATTTGCGTTTTCCAGTATAATAGTGATGACCATGGGATCGTCATTCCTTGATGCGACGCCGGATGCGTCTTCCTTGGTAAAAGTGATCACCGGGATGTCGGGTGCTTCCTCCTTTCCTGCGACGTGATATACGTCTTTGAGATGTCTTTTGCGAGATGATTTGGAGATTTCTCCCCCGGCAAATCTACCGCATATCATGTGAACATGTCTTTCTGGCGTTCGAGATGATCACACGGTTGGTCCGACGTCTTCTGCTCTTCTTCTTTTTCTTTGTTCATCATCATGGGTGGCTAGATATCGATCTAGCTTTCCTTCTCGTACGAGCTTTTCTATGACATTTTTTAAGTCGAAACACTCATTGGTGGAGTGCCCGCAGATCCGATGGTATTTACAATATTCATCCCGGTTTCCTCTTCCTTTTTTGCCTTTGAGTGGTCAAGCTGGTGATATTTTTTCCGTGTTACAAACCTCTCTGTAGACATCCACAAGAGACACCTGAAGAGGGGTATAATTGTGGTATTTTTTATTTTCTCTCCATGTCGATCTTCCTTCTTTCTGGAATCTTTGTCTTTATCCCGGGGGGTGAACCCGGCCTTCGAGGTCTCTCCTAATCGGGAGTTTTCCTCCATGTTGATGTACTTTTCCACTCGTTCCTGCACTTCGTTCAGAGATGTGGGGTACTTTTTTTGATATAGATTGACTAAAGGGCCCTTCTTGCAAGCCATTAATGAGGCCCATAATAGCGGCTTCTGTTGGCAGGTTTTGTATATCCATGCATGTCTTGTTGAATCTCTCCATGTAGTTGCGTAGGGTTTCCCATTCTCCTTGTCTGATTCCCAATAAGCTCGAAGCATGTTTAGCTTTGTCCTTTTGGATGGAGAATCTGGCCAGGAATTTCTTAGCCATGTCGTCGAAACTTGAGATGGACATAGGAGGGAGGTTGTCGAACCATCTAATTGCTGTTTTTATTAAAGTAGTTGGAAAGGCTTTGCAACGAACTGCATCTGAGGTGTCGGTGAGATACATTCTGCTTCTGAAGTTGCTGAGATGATGGCTGGGATCTGTAGTGCCGTCGTATAAGGTCATGTCTGGGAGTTTAAAGTCCTTTGGGATTTTCGTCTTCATCATCTCCTTGGTGAATAGATCTTGCTCCTTGCGGTTGCTATCTTCAGGAGTGGATCGGCTGGCTTTCGTCTTGACATCGGCCTCAAGTTTTAGGAGTTTGTTCTCCAATTTCTGGCGTCGCCTTAGTTCTCTTTGTAGGTACTTCTCGGCCTCTCATTAGCGTAGGGCTTCTTCCTCAAGTAGTTTTAACCGGTCTTGAAATGCATCTATAGCTCCTTCGTTTGGGGGGTTCTTCTTGTTGTCGATTTGGGAAGTATCTTTTGGTGTGGTGTCCACGTTTTTATACGACATTCTTTCCTCTAGATCTGAGGTGTGGTCGTTGTTATGGTCGTCTGCCATGGTGATGGGATGAATTCTGGGTTCCCCGGTAATGGCGCCAATGTTTCGAGGGTTACCTGAAACTGTAGGTCGATCTCGGATGAGATCTTCTATAATGATCGGAGATGCTGTGTTTGATCTGTTGGACTTAGTGGAGGTGCTGATTCCTTCGTCCCCAGAGGGTGGGGGTACCTGCAAGGGACTCTGATGCTTAAGTTAGCAAGGGTATTAAGCAGGTATTGAGTAGAATCAGAGTATGAGTTATACCTGGGTGCTCCAGTGTATTTATAATGGTGTAGAGTGACCTTTTCAGATAAGATAAGTTAGTTATCTTATCTTTATCTTTATCTTATCTTTCATGGGAACCGCCCTTATCTCTATAGGCTTGGGCTGCCGGTTTGTCCTGACCTGAAGAGGTCAGTCGCTTTGTCTGTAGAATATTCCGGGTCGGACAGCTTGACCCAGGGTATGAACAGTGGAGAGACAACCCTCACTAGGCTGAAGTTTGCTTTTCTCCAGGGTTTTGGGAATGATGACGGGGCCCCACCATCGACTCCTCAATCCGTGACTCAGCCGAATTCACAACTAGGAGGTGGCTGCGGCTGGGGTGGCTGGCACCGAAGCCAAGGTTGAGGTTGTGGAGGTCGTGGCTCCTAAATCTAGTAAAAAGCAGAAGAGAGTGATGGAGGGTAGTTTGGGAGAAAATTTGGTAGAGAAAGGTCTTGTGCCTTCCGTGATGGACCAGAGTTTTGATGCCCCGGCCTTCATTGATCAGCACCTCCTGCCAAGTATTGAGGACTCTTTTTATGACTGTGATGTTGCCAAACAAGTGAAATATGTATTCCACGCTCTTCTTCGCTAGGTTGTTATTGTGCGGAGGCAGAGCCGATGCTGACTCAGGTTGCTCTTTTGGACGCCAAGCTTCGTCAGTCTCAGGCAGAGTGCAGTAAGTTGAGCGAGCAGCTAGAGGTGGTCGAGACTGCCCATTTGAAGGTCGTGAAGGATGCTGAGGAGGACTGATGAGCGGATAATTTATACACTTTTTGGCATTATTTTTAGGTAGTTTTTAGTATGATCTAGCTACTTTTAGGGATGTTTTTATTAGTTTTTATGCTAAATTCACATTTCTGGACTTTACTATGAGTTTGTGTGTTTTTTTGTAATTTCAGGTATTTTCTGGCTGAAATTGAGGGACCTGAGCAAAACTCTTATAAGAAGGCTGACAAAGGACTGCTGATGATGTTGGATTCTGACCTCCCTACACTCGAAATAGATTTTCTAGAGCTACAGAACTCCAAATGGTGCGTTCTTAATGGCGTTGGAAAGTAGACATCCAGAGCTTTCCAGCAATATATAATAATCCATACTTTATTCGAGATTTGATGACGTAAACTGGCGCTCAATGCCAGTTCCATGCTGCATTCTGGAGTCAAACGCCAGAAACACGTCACGAACCAGAGTTGAACGCCCAAAACACGTTACAACTTGGCGTTCAACTCCAAGAGAAGCCTCAGCTCGTGGATAGATCAAGCTCAGCCTAAACATACACCAAGTGGGCTCCGGAAGTGGATTTATGCATCAATTACTTACTTCTGTAAACCCTAGTAGCTAGTCTAGTATAAATAGGACTTTTTACTATTGTATTAGTCATCTTTTGATCATTCGGTCTTTTGATCATTCAGGGGGCTGGCCTCTCGGCCATGCCTGAACCTTCATCACTTATGTATTTTCAACGATGGAGTTTCTACACACCATAGATTAAGGGTGTGGAGCTCTACTGTACCTCAAGTTTTAATGCAATTATTATTATTTTCTATTCAATTCAATTTATTCTTATTCTAAGATACCATTCGTACTTCAACCTGATGGATGTGATGATCCGTGCACTCATCATCATCTATCCTTATGAACGCGTGCCTGACAACCACTTCCATTCTACAAGCGAAAGCTAGAGTGCGTATCTCTTGGATTCCTGATGCACGACGCATGGTTGCCCCTCGCCTGACAACCGAGCCTTCCATTCCGTGAGATCAGAGTCTTCTTGGTATTAGCTAGAATTGACGGCGGCATTCATGAGAATCTGGAAAGTCTAAACCTTGTCTGTGGTATTCCGAGTATGATTCTAGGATTGAATGACTGTGACGAGCTTCAAACTCGTGATTGCTAGGCGTGATGACAAACGCAAAAGAATCAAGGGATTCTATTCCAACATGATCGAGAACCGATAGATGATTAGCCGTTCCGTGACAGAGCATTTGGACCTTTTTCACTGAGAGGATGGGATGTAGCCATTGACAACGGTGATGCCCTACATACAGCTTGCCATAGAAATGAGTGACAAAGATTGGATAAAAGCAGTAGGAAAGCAGAGATTCAGAAGGAACACAGCACCTCCATACACTTATCTGAAATAGGATCGACCCTTACTCACGTAAGGTATTACTTGGACGACCCAATACACTTGCTGGTTAGTTGTGTGGAGTTGTGACAAAGTGAGATTCACGTTTGAGAGCACCAAGTCTTTGGAGCCATTGTTGATGATCACAATTTCGTCCACCAAGGACGCTGGCTTGGAGATCCTTCGCCTTTTTGAGTTGGAGACCTCGCTTCTTTCTCAGCTAGCTCTAGAGCAGAAGCGGGTGGCCGATGCTGAGTCGAGGGTCACTAATGCTTGCCGAGGCGGAGACCCTAAAGACTAAGGTTGCAAAGCTAAAGAAGGAAAAGGAAGGTCTTCTCAATGACGCCAAGGATGCGATCTTGGTGATAGAGGAGGCTTTAAAGGCTCAGGTTAAGGTGTTGGCCCTGGATGTCGATGTTCGGTCATAGGGGCCTTCTGAACCATGAAGGATGGAGAGATCATGGATTTGGAGTGATTTTGTTGTTTATCTTGTGCAAAAAATTTCTAAGTTTGTAAGTTGTTTGTTCAATGTATATGATTTGCCTTTTATGAACAAATTTCTTTGAAGTTTGTATACCACGTAGCTGGTAGCTTAACACTACTTTGGTGGCCTTTCTGGTCGTTTTATTATAGAATTGTTTCGTAGGCCTTTTGGTGGGCCGATTTGCATGCTTTTTGTGTTTTGTTGGATATCCATTTTTTTGTGGCGCTGGGGGTGATCAGACCGCGGGTTGTTGTTTGTTTGTTCGTATCGTTTTACTTGGTCAGAATGCGGGAAATAAGTTTTTAAAATAGTGTATTTGAATGTAATGACATTTTTATTAAATTTTGGGCCTCGCTAAAACCTCCTGTTTAGGTAGGAAAGAGTTCCTGAGAGAATGATGTAAAAAAAGAAGGGGTAACTATAAACAAAAGTATGAAAAAATAACAAAGTGAAAAAATCTTAGATTTTGCCAAAGGTACCAGCTCGGTGGGACTCCCTTATGCATAGTAGCGCCATATGTTCGAGCCATTCCATGATCTCGGTAACTCAATCCCATTGAGTCATTCTAATTTGTAGGCTCGTTCCCAATTACAGACTTGATTCGGTAGGGCCCTTTCCAGTTGGGGGTGAGGTTTCCATGTCCCAGGGTGGGATGACTGATGTCGTTGCGTTGCAAGACTAGGCCCCATTTTTTAAAG
The DNA here is from genome assembly GCF_000817695.3 of Arachis duranensis. Classification (NCBI taxonomy): domain Eukaryota; kingdom Viridiplantae; phylum Streptophyta; class Magnoliopsida; order Fabales; family Fabaceae; genus Arachis; species Arachis duranensis. The sequence continues at coordinate 36,000,993 of NC_029775.3, forward strand.
TCCTATTTTACCACACCTTGGTTGTACCTTAGACTTATTCTTTGCTTCAGGGCTAGCTCCCGTAAGTGTGTTATGTTTCTGACTTCATCTACGAGGCCCCGCTCTACACCCTCGTCGTGTCTTCCGACGCTCCTGAGTGGTCTAAGATCCCCGATTTCTACGAGAATAACGACCTCTAGGCCATAAGTTAGCCGGAAGGGAGTTTCCCTAGTTGATGTTTGAGGCGATGGTCGGTATGAACAGAGGATGGATCCGAGCTCTCGACCCACAAACCTTTGGCTTCGTCTAGGTGTCTCTTAAGCCTCCTTTACGATGATCTTGTTGACCGCTTCTACTTGGTCGTTGGTTGTAGGTGTTCTACCGAATTGAACTTCTGAGAGATGCTGAGTCCTTCTAGGAACTCTTTGAAATGTTTGTCTGTGAATTGGGTTCCGTTATCCAAGATTACAGTTTCGGGAATTCTAAATTGGTTTATGACTTGTCTCTAGAAAAATTTTCGGCACTGGGTGGCCGGGATACTGGCTAGCGCCTTGACTTCAATCCACTTCATACAATAGTCAATCGTAACTACAAGGAATCGGAGCTGTCCATGAGTCATGGGCAATGGTCCCATGAGGTTGATTCCCCAAGTCCTGAAAGGGCGATCTGCTGTTATCACGTTGAGCTGGTGGGGGGAAGCTTGGTGAAGGTCGGCATGGACTTGGCATTGTTTGCAGCTTTTGACTATTTGGAGGGAGTCTCTGATGAAGGTGGGCCAAAAGTACCTTGCGCAGATGACTTTTTGGGCTAGGGTTTTCCCCCTGACGTGATGCCTACAGCAACCTTCGTGAATTTCACAAAGTACGTAACCCGTGTCACCAGGTTCTATGCACTTGAGGAGGGGTTAAGACAGTTTTTGTTTGTATAGCTGTCCTACTATTGTGGTATACATCGCGACTTCCCACTTTATACTCTTCGCCTCCTTTGGGTCCTCGAGCAGGTCACGGTTTGTGAGATACTGAAGGATTGGGAAGGTCCAAGAATGATGATTTGACATGGTCAACTTTGTCGAAGTTTTGGCCGCGATGGATAGTGTCTTAATGACTTCTTGGATTAGTGATCAATTCCCCGGGACCGACTTGGTGCTTGCTAATTTAGAGAGTAAATCGGCTCTCACATTCTGTTCCCTGGGAATGTGATGTATGGTCACTTCATCGAACTTGGCAGTTAGTTCCTTGGCTTTGGATAAGTATTGTTGTAGCAAGGGGAACCCATGTCTGGTAGTCCCTATTTATTTGGGAGCAAACTACCTGGGAGTCACTGCAAACTTTTTCTAGTGTCTTTGCACTGACTTCTCTAGCCAGTGTCAGTCCAGCTAGGAGAGCTTCATATTCAGCCTGATTGTTAGAAATCGGAAACTCGTACTAAATTGATTGTTTGATAGCAATACTGTTCTCATTTTCTTGTATTATCCCTGCTCCACCGGAGCTGTTATTTAACGAATCGTCGACATGGAATGTCCATAGCTCTCCAAATTTACTTCTTGGGGTCATTTCAGCTATGAGGTCCACTAGGGCCTGAGACTTGATTCCATTTCAAGGCTCAAACTAGACCTCGTATTGTGATCATTTGACCGACCAGGTGAGCATCTGTCCTGCCAAGTCTGGCCTCTGCAATACTTGTCTAACAGCTTGGTTTGTCCTAACCGTAATAGGGTGGCTCTGGAAGTACTGTCAGAGTCGTCGAGATGCCGTGAGAAGTATGTAAGTAAGCTTCTCAATCTTGGAGTAGCATGTTTCTGCATTTTGGAAGACCTTGCTTATGAAGTATACAGGACTTTGTGTTTTTTGCTCGTCTTCCAGAATTAGGGCCGTTGTAGCGCTTCCTCTATTATGGATAAGTAGAGGTAAAGTGTTTCACCAGTTTTGGGTTTTGAAAGTATAGAAGGTTCCAATAACACTCTTTTGAAGTGTTAGAAATCCTTTTTGCATTCGGGTTCCCATTTGAAGCTTATGCCCTTTTTCATGAGTTTGAAGAAGGGGATGGCGTTCTGAGCCGAGGCTCCGAGGAAGCGTGATAGTGTGGCGAGTCGCCCAGTCAGCCTTTGGTTGTCTTTGGGGTTTGCATGAATGGTCATCTCAAGGATGATCCTACAGTTTTTTTGGTTTGCCTCTACTCCTCTTTGTGTGATCATGAAGCCCAGGAACTTTCCAACCTCCATTCCGAATGCGCATTTTGTCAAATTGAGGCACATTCAGTGTTTTCTCAGAGTGCCCAGTGTAACAACCCAACTTTTGACACGTTATGACCAATGCCAAACATTTAGGTGTTAGTTATCGTAAGGACCTACTTGGCTCTAGACTCGGATTTCATAAGCAAATGTTAATATAAGACTTTATTAGTTTAGCGTGATTAACTTATTAATCATAAAAAATCGTTTAGTTGTTCACAAGGTTAATACATAAAGTTATATCGCAAATAAATACATGGTAGCAGAAAATATACATATGAGTTAAACTTGGGGATACATGTCATCCATCAAAAAGACCAAGTACTACACCGGGTTATATTTATACATAAACACAAAGAGGAAGACAGTCTTAACCCTCACCGGGTTCCCTAGACCGGAACCGTGATGAGCGGAAATTGTCTATCGGTAAAGAATTTCTCAATGAAATCTCGTTGCAAGTATAGTTCTAAACTAACAAACAATTCCTCAATAAAAAATTTCTTTGTCACAAGCACAAACCCCAATAAAAATAAATCGAAGTATTTAAACCTCGAGTCTTCTCTCAAGGAATTGCAGGGAAGTGTTCTTGTTATTGGCTAGGAAGGAATGTTTTTGGGGTTTTGTGATAAGAGACAAGAAATATAAGTGACAAAAGAAATAAACTAATAACTAAGAAAGCTCTTGGCAAGGTATGAGAACTAGAAATCCTATCCTTGTTATCATCATCAATTGTGACAAGAATTGTCCATTGCTCCACTTAGTTAACCTCTAACTATGAAGGAAAGTCAAGTTGATATCAACTTGAGACCACAAGTCCTAGTCAAATCCTAAGGAAAGACTAGCTTTAGTGGCAATCAAATAAACTAGCAACTTCCAATTATCAATCAACAAAAGAGTTTGATAACTCAAGCGTCACCAATTACTCAACTCAAGCAAAGAGGAGAAAAATCTAACTCATAACTAAAAGAGACATTTCATCAAACATCTAGTGGGCATAAACATTAAGCATGGTAAAATGCAAGAATTAAAGGAAACTATAACTATAAAAGCAAGAAATCAACAATAGAAAACTAAAGCAAATATAAGAAGGCATGGAAATCATAAATTGCATTAAAAGAAAATGAAGATCAACAAAAGAGTTCATAAACTAAAATTAACAACATAAAGAAACAATAAGAAAAGTAAAATGCTAGAACAAGTAAAGATAAAAGAAAAATTAAAGCAAAAGAAGAAGTAGATCTAGATCTAATAAGAAAATAAAATTAAGAACCCTAATCTAGAGAGAGGGGAGAGCCTCTCTCACTCTAGAATTCTACATCTCTCTCTAAAACTAAGTGAATGAATGATTTCCCCTTGACCCATCTTGAATTCTGCATGTAATAGGCTCAGAAATGAGTTGGATCTAGGCCTAGGTTCAGAAATCGCCCCCAGCATTTTCACTTTAATGAGGTCATGTGCAAGCATCGACGCGTACACATGGGTCACACGTACGCGTCGCTTGGCAATTTACCATCCACGCGTGTGCGTCGATGGGTGCACTCCAAATCCTTTATTTTCCATGAGTTCTCCACTTTGCATGCTTTTATCTTCATTCCATTGATCCATTCCTAGCCTTTTCAACCTAAATTCACTAACAAACACATCAAGGCATCTATTGGAATCAAAGGTGAATTAAAATTACAATTTACAGGCCCAAAAAGCATGTTTTCACTCTTAAGCACAAATTAGGAGAAAGTCATGAAACCATGCTATTTCATTGAATAAATGTGAGAAAATTTGATAAAATTCTCTAAATTAGGCACAAGATAAACCCTAAAAATGGGGTTTATCAACCTCCCCACACTTAAACCAAGCATGTCCTCATGCTAGAATCAAGAAAGAAACAAAGGGTATCAACATTTATTCAATACAAACTAATTAAATGCAACCTATCTTCATGCAATCTATCTAAATGAATGCAACTACTCGGTCAAAATAAATCAATTTCCAAGAATACATATATAAGCATATGGACTAAAGTAATATCAATCAAATCAAATCTACAATTGAATTGAGTTATTAAATATTTTTACAAACTTGCAAGAAAAGTGATGATTCTATGTGAAAACATGTATTTGAGCAATCGAACCCTCACAGAATGTGTATCCGCTCTAGTCACTCAAGTGTATAGGGTTGATTCACTAAATTCTCCCTTAATCATGCTTTCTAAGATTTGTTTTTCATCTAAAAATCAAAAATTATTTTATGCACACATACAATTATCATGAGGTCTTTCCACAAGGTTGTAATGGGGCTAGGGTCAAGGTAGGATGCATATGGTCAAGTGAGCCTGAAATTTGAATCTTTGATTAACTTAAGCTTCCCACCTAACCTATGACAACCTATATAATTTAAGTGCTAACCTAACTACCCTTTCTTCACTTTTCACATACTCAAGTATTCTCTTTTGATTACCACACATATGCATTGATCCTTATTGAACTTTACTTTAGGGCATTTTCTCCCCTTTTTATTGCTTTTCTTTGTTTTCTTCTTTTTCTATATTATTTTTATTTTTATTTTATTTTTTATTTTTTTTCAAGCTAAACTATACACAAGAACATCAATGCATAAGGTCTGAACATTTGATTAATACCTAAGTATGCACCCAATTTTCAAATATAGAAATACAAAACATCCTTTTATCCTAACCTAATGTTCCCAACCTTCCCCAAATTTGAATAATAAATACTGTCACTTGTCTAAGCTAATCAAAGATCCAAACAAGGTACATTTATTGTTTTTCGCTTTAGGCTTGTAATGTGCTAAAATAAAGAATAATTGGGTTAAGCATAGGCTCAAAATTGGTTACCAATGGAAGGTAAAAGGTAGGCTATTTAGGTAAGTGAGATTTATGAAACAATGGCCTCAATCATATAAGTGCATGTATACATGGAATAATGGACATAAAGAATTAAACAAATCAAAGATCACAATTATAGAAAGAGAATAATCACACACAAGAATAAAAATAAGTGGTTATATAATGTAACCACGCAATTAAGCCCAAAACCTCACATGCTTGTGTTCTTAGCCCAAAAATCATGATCCATAATGTATAGTTCAAGCAAGTTCAATGAAAATTTTTTACTCAAATCAATTGGGATGCCCTATAGAATAAATCCTTGGAAAATATCATGATTTTGACTAAGCTTATTATATGTATATGCACTAAAAATCCTAGAAGACCTAAAAAAATGAAATGCAAAAGTGTTGGGATTAGAAACTTGTCATCCAAAACTGCCAACTTGTCAGACGACCTCCCTACACTTAAAAGTTTGCACCGTCCTCGGTGTATTCAAAGATGAACAAGGGGGTACGACGACTTTCTGACTTGCTACCTTCAGCTGGTAGGTCAATCGATTGCTGCATGTTCTTTCTCCCGTTTCCTTTGTTGCTTATGGTGCATCCTGAAAGAAGTGAGTGAATTAGTGTGACATTGAAGAAAAGAGTGTGTGAGTTCTAAATTGCGCGTGGTTTAGAACACACGCACACTAGCATAAAAACTTTGTCACAATTTACACAAAAGAAGAATGCACTTCACTCATTCTAGTGTGCTTGAGATGCTCTAAACTCGTAGGTTAAGATAACCAAACAAGCGATAAAGAAGCATGAAAGAATTCAAGCAAATATATAATATATGGATACATATGATCAAGAAACACAATGCATTAAGATAAATACTCAACATCCATCAAGAAATTGCCTAATCAAAGTAAAGAGTTCAAATTACATGTTGGCCAAATCATGCAATTCAAAAAGGATTTAAGAAGCTTGAGGGCAATTCTCATTCACTTGGTAGTAAAAAATGTTCAACAAAGAAACTCAAAACCAAGTAGCAAAATATAACCTCAATAATGAAATCCAACAATAGGAATTAGCAACAATGATGTTAAAGTAACATCTTATTTAGTACTAAGCAGCAATAAACACCAAGCAATATTAATAATCTAACACTCATAATGAAAAATAGAAAATTAAATGAAAATCTAAACTAATTAAACAACCAACTAACTAACTAAAAGAAATGGTTATAAATGGTGTTTGGTAGTGTTGGATGATGGTTGAAGAGGGCAAAGAAAAGAAGAGAAGAAAGAAGAAGGAAAGAAATGGAAAGAAGAGAAGAAAAGATGATGGCTGAACAGGGCAATCTACGCGTACGCGTGGAGTGACGCGTGAGCGTGGATAGGAAAAATGGCAGCGACGCGTACGCGTAGATTGGTTTTGTGCTAGAGGCACAGTTCCAGCCCACAACTCGCACAACTCTCGGGTTTTTGTATGGAAAGTAGAAATTTGGGATCCACGCGTACGCGTGTGACATGCGTACGCATGGATGGTCGAAAAACTTGGGGCCATGCGTACGCGTGGGTGACGCGTATGAGTGGATTGATGCTCTATTTTTCAAAATTTTTCCAAGTTCTTGCACCAAACCAAGCATTCCAAACTCCTAAACAGCTACTAAAATACCATAAAACCTTATTTAACCTACTAGACTCCTAAATAAACTCAACTAACTAAACAAAACATGAATTTAAACTAATTTTACCAATATTTACAAAAAGGGATAAGGAAAGATGTTATCATGGTGGGGTGTCTCCCACCTAGCACTTTTATTTATTGTCCTTAAGTTGGACTTATAGGGAGCTCTCATCAAGGTGGCTTGTGCTTGAATCCATCCTTGAAAATGCTTGAATCTCCAATAAGCTCCATCATTCAAGATTAATAGCTCCAAGCTTTGATAGAGTTCTTCACAAACCATGAGCTCCCAAAAATTGATCCACATCTTGTAATCCGGGATCCCACACTTTGTTTTCACACCTGTCTTCTAATTGATCATTATTATTCCATTTGGGTGCCATAATCTTGGAATTCTCACTCAAGTGACCAAACATCATTCTAGACCCAAACAATCTAGCACTACACCAACCCTTGCTATTAAGCTTTGAACATGCATCCATCATGAACTTTGATTTACAATGCCAACCACTAACCATCTCCTTTTCACTCTTAAAGCCACAAAGAGCTCTAAGTTGCCCATCCGTCTCAAGCAAATCATATTCAAGTGGGATAATTAAGCTTAGAGATGAGGTCTACCCACTTGAATGGAAGGATAGATGGTGTTGGCTTGGGGGGAGGTATCTCCAATGTCCTTGCAAGCTATATTCCCTTGTGTTCTTCCTTGACAACTTTGACCTCTTCGCAAACTTCTTCAGTTTCAATCCTTTGTTCGTCAATTTCATCTAACTCTTCTCCATCACTCAAATCATAAATGGGAGGGTGAGAGAAATCTACCTCCACATCACTTTCTATCTCATCGGGAGAAGGTTCTTCAAGTTCAAAGGATTGTTTACCACTAAGATTCGATACTTGATCTTCATTGCCATGGGAACTCAATTCTTGCTTCATTCCCTCCAAGTCTTCATTCAAAAATTATTTTGGAGGTTGTGCACTAGTAGGTGAAATTGTGATAATCAACAATGGCTCCAAAGACTTGGTGCTCTCAAACATGAATCACACTTTGTCACAACTCCGCACAACTAACCAGGAAGTGTACTGGGTCATCCAAGTAATAACTTACGTGAGTAAGGGTCGATCCCATAGAGATTGTTGGTATGAAGTAAGCTATGGTCATCTTGTAAATCCCAGTCAGGCGGATTTAACTAATTTAAGAGATTATTGGTTTTTCGAATAATAATAATAAATTATATAGAAAATAAAGATAAAGTTACTCATGTAATTCAATGGTGGAAATTTCAGATAGGTGCATGGAGATGATGTGTTCCTTTTGAATCTCTGCTTTCCTACTGCTTTTATCCAATCTTTGTCACTCCTTTCTATGGCAAGTTGTATGTAGGGCATCACCGTTGTCAATGGCTACATCCATCCTCTCAGTGAAAAAGGTCCAAATGCTCTGTCATGGCACGGCTAATCATCTGTCGGTTCTCGATCATGTCGGAATAGAATCCCTTGATTCTTTTGCGTTTTTCATCACGCCCAACAATCGCGAGTTTGAAGCTCGTCACAGTCATTCAATCCCGGAATCCTACTCGGAATACCACAGACAAGGTTAGACTTTTTGGATTCCCATGAATGCCGCCATCAATTCTAGCATATACCACGAAGACTCTGATATCACGGAATGGAAGGCTCGGTTGTCAAGCGAGGGGCAACCATGTGAGAATGATGATGAGTGTCACGGATCATCACATCCATCAAGTTGACGTACGAATGGCATCTTAGAACAAGAATAAGTCGAATTGAATAGAAAATAGTAGTACTTGCATTGAAACTTGAGGTACAGCAGAGCTCCACACCTTTAATCCATGGTGTGTAGAAACTCCACCGTTGAAAATACATAAGTGATAGAGGTTTAGGCATGGCCGAATGGCCAGCCCCCAAACGTGGTCAAAAGACTGAATAATACAATCCAAGATCAATCCAAAGACGTATAATACAAAGGTAAAAAGTTCTATTTATACTAAACTAGCTACTAGGGTTTACAAAAGTAAGTAATTGATGCATAAATCCACTTCCGGGGCCCACTTCGTGTGTGCTTGGCTGAGCTTGATCTATCCACGAGCTGAGGCTTCTCTTGGAGTTGAACGCCAAGTTGTAACGTGTTTTGGGCGTTCAACTCTGGTTCGTGACGTGTTTCTGGCGTTTGACTCTAGAATGCAGCATGGAACTGGCTTTGAGCGCCAATTTATGTCGTCTAATCACAAATAAAGTATGGACTATTATATATTTTTGGAAAGCTATGGATGTCTACTTTCCAACGCCATTGAGAGGGCGCTATTTGGAGTTCTGTAGCTTCAAAAAATCTATTTCGAGTGCAAGAAGGTCAGATTCCAACAGCATCAGCAGTCCTTTGTCAGCTTCCTATAAGAGTTTTGCTCAGGTCCCTCATTTCAGCTAGAAAATACCTGAAATCACAGAAAAATAGACAAACTCATAGTAAAGTCCAGAAATGTGAATTTAGTATAAAAACTAATGAAAACATCCCTAAAAGTAACTAGATCATACTAAAAACTACCTAAAAACAATGCCAAAAAGCGTATAAATTATCCGCTCATCACAACACCAAACTTAAATTGTTGCTTGTCTCCAAGCAACTGAAAATCAATTAGGATAAAAAGAAGAGAATGTACTATAAATTCCAAAATATCAATGAATATTAATTCTAATTAGATGAGCGGGACTTGTAGCTTTTTGCTTCTGAACAGTTTTGGCATCTCACTTTTTCCTTTGAAGTTTAGAATGATTGGCTTCTCTAGGAACTTAGAATTTTGGATAGTATTATTGATTCTCCTAGTTAAGTATGTTGATTCTTGAACACGGCTACTTTTATGAGTCTTGGCCATGGCCCTAAGCACTTTGTTTTCCAATATTACCATCGGATACATAAATGCCACAGACACATAACTGGGTGAACCTTTTCAGATTGTGACTCAGCTTTACTAAAGTCCCCAGTTAGAGGTGTCCAGGGTTCTTAAGCACACTCCTTTTTCTCTTGGATCACAACTTTATTTCTTTCTCTTTTTCTTTTTTCTTTCTTTCTTCTTCTTTTTTTCGAAAATTTTTTTTGTTTTTTTTTTTGTTTTTTTTTTTTTTTTCACTGTTTTTAATCTCTTGAAAATTGTTGCATAGAATGGCAAAACTTTGAAGCAAATTCTTTGGTTAATGATAGGTAATGAAGCAAGAAGGTCATGGAGCAAGAATTGGAGCAAGAAGCCTTGAGAATACATCAAGCTTGGCAAGGAGGCAGAGGACTTGCACGTTGCCAACTTGGAGAAAAGGGTGAGTTGTTGAAGGCAACGCCAAGGTAGCCCTGGAGAGCAAATGTTGGCGTTGCCAACTTGGAGAAAGGGTGAGTGTTTGAAGGCAACGCCAAGCAACTTGGAAAGCTCATTTGGACGTTGCCAACGCCACCAACAAGGGCGTGTTTGGTGACAACTCCAGCAGCAAGAAGGCTTGGGTAGGAAGGGTGTGAAGCACGTTGCCAACGCCAAATTCTGAAGGCGTGTTCCTTGGCAACGCATCATACAAGCAAGCTAGGCAACCTTGGGAATGAAGAGCACGTTGCTAACTTGGGAATGCATTGGCGTGCTCATCAACAACGCAGCAATCCTTGGAGCTAGGAAGCATAAGTTAGCACGTTGGCAACTTGAAAGAACAAAGGAGTGTTTGCCAAAAACGCTGGTGAGCTGGACAGCCTGACCTTACCTCCTTCAATGGGGTATATCTTGAGCTACAAAACTCCAAATGAGGTGATTCCAACGGCATTTGAAAGTAGACATCAAGAGCTTTCCAACCATATATCATAGTATGGGATTGGCATTCGTTTAAAGCTTCAAAAGCTGGATTCATTTGGAACCTCAGAAACTAAACACGTTGGCAACTTGGAATCTAAGTTGGCAACGCCCTTGCTAAAATTTGGCTCCCTGGGAGGCATAACCCACGTTGCCAACTTGGGGAAGGTGAAGGCGTGTTTGCTAGCAACGCCTGCGAAGCTCAGCAGCCTTAGAAGATAACCCACGTTGCCAACTTGAGAATGTGAAGGCGTGTTTGTCAAAAACGCCGGCAACCCTGGCAGCCTGACCTTGTCATCTTCAAACAAGAATAACTTGAGTTATAGAGATCCAAATTGAGTGCTTCCAGTTGCGTTGGAATGCTGACATTCAGAGCTTTCCAACCATATATAATAGTCTATAGTGGAGCATGAAATTGAAGCTCGAATCAGAGTCATCTTTAGGCCCCAAAAACAAGGAAATGAGGTTGAAATTCAAGGAAGCATGAGTAGGCCAAGGTGGGGGAGTCGAACACGTTGCCAAGGGTAAAATAGCCTGGCGTGTTCCTTGGCAACTTGGGCAACAACGCCCAGGCCAAGAAATCTGGGCTAGAGGCGTTGTCATGGGCGTTATTGGTGGAGTGTTTGGCAAAAACGCCCAACCAGGGCAGCCTGACCTTGTCCTCTTCAATGGAGCATAACTTGAGCTAGAAAAGTCCAAATGAGGTGATTCCAGTGGCATTGGAAAGTAGACATCAAGAGCTTTCCAATGATATATCATAGTTCATATTTAAGCAAAGGATTGAAGCTCAAAGTTTAGGCAACATTAAGCATGAAAAGTGAAACCAAGAAGAAGAGCCAAGTGTTTGGCAACAACTTGGGCTAGCAACGCCCATCACCAAGCCCCAGCCCAGGAAACCCATGAGCACGTTGCCAACGTGCAATAACATTGGCGTGTTTGCCAGTAACGCTCGTTCACTGGGCCAGAATTGATGTAAACAAGCTTTGCTTCCTCTGTTTTCCTTAAAAGGGCATCAACTCCACTCATGAGCTAGCTAACCTCAAGCAAGCAAAACCCATAAATCTCAATCAATCAAGGCCACAAGAATCATCTAGAATAGTTGATTTTCATTTAATTGTAATTTGCTTTTAATTTCATTTCAATTTGTAATTTAGGAAAGCCTATATAAAGGCTATAGTCTCATAGCATTAAGGGGTTGGATTAAAGGGATACGGAGGAGACCAATTTGAAATTCTGTGAATTGGCACACTCCATTGAGAGTGGGTCTTCAGACCCCTCCCCTTCATACACTCTTCTTCACTTCCCCTTCTCTTCTTTCTTAGTAGTAATGTAGTTTAATTTGTAGTTTTCATCTATGAGTTTTTGAATTCTCAATTTCAGTTTTGAGTCTTTGAGCATTTCCTTTTTATTCTTCATCTTTCTACACACTTAGTTTAATTTTTTGTTTATGGCAATTGTTGTTGAAATTGGAGCTATGATTCACTAAACCCCACTTTCATTAGGGGGAAGAGCTCTGCTTGTTTGAATGCATTGATGAACTCCTCTTTTCCTTCTCAATTCAAGTGGTTAATCCAAAGAGGAAACTCTTGTTCTTCAAAGATTCAACCACCATCGAGAGAGGGGTTAATCTATATGAATTGTGTGGTAAATTTGAGGAATGAGCTACATAATTCAGTTTAGAGTTCATCCTTTCATGATTTCTTTAATCAATACACCTTGGTTGGTATGTGAGATGTAACTTTCCTTGGTTGAGATTATGGGAGTTGTGTGGCTGGATTAGAATTGAGATTCATCTCTTCTCATGAACAACTAGATCACGAGAGTGGCAATTGGTTATGTTGAGAGAAATTGAATCACCAAGAGATTGGGATTCAATTACCCACTTGCCATGGATCTATACCCATGATTGAGAAGGACTTGACTAACATCAATTCATGAAAACTTGCATCTCTGATCCCTAATGATCCTCTCCACCATTAATTCTTATTTCTTTTGCTTCTAATTGTTTAAACACCCATCACCCCATTTTCCTTCTACATTCTGTCAATTTATTATTCTTGTTATCCACATTTTGTTCCTTTAGTTCTTGCTATTTACTCTTATGTTCTTTAAATTTCTGCAACCTTTAATTCCTTGCAATTTACCTTTGATGTCATTTAAGTTTCTTGCATTTTAAGTTTCCGTTATTTACTTTCATTTTATTTCTCTCCTCTAGTTCTTTAAATTCTTTGCCATTTAAATTCTTGCAATTATGTTCAAAAAAATCACAATGCTCATAAAATCAAAACTATGTTTGCTTGACTAAATTTACCATTTAACTAAAGTTGCTTAATCTACCAATCTCCGTGGGATCGACCTCACTCTTAGTGAGTTTTATTACTTGATGCGACCCGGTATACTTGCCGGTTGTACATGAAATCTAAATTTTTACGTATCAAGTTTTTGGCGCCGTTGCCGAGGATTGGAAAATATTGACAATGATTAAGTGAATGGTAGTTTAGATTAAGCATTTTCTTTGTTTTTTTTTCTTTGTACAGTTCTTTTAATTTTTTGTTTTCTTTTTGGACATTAAGGTGTTTGTGTTATTGCCACAAGCACATGGTTAGGGACAGCTTGATTTAGCTGCTTAGGCCTGGATTTTATTTCCTTGGGCCCTCCTATCCATTGATGATCAAAGCCTTGGATCCTTTTTACCATTGCCTTTTGGTTTTAAGGGCTATTGGCTTTTTCTGCTTGCTTTTTCTTTTTCTTTCTAAATTTTTTTGCCATTTTTTTTCTTCTTTTATTTTCGCAAGCTTTTGCTTTTTCACTGCTTTTTCTTGCTTCAAGAATCAATTTCATGATTTTTCAGATTATCAATAGCATTTCTCTTTGTTCATCATTCTTTTAAAAGCCAACAATTTTAACATTCATAAACAACAAGATCAAAATTATGCACTATTCAAGCATTTATTCAGAAAACGGAAAGTATTGTCACCAAATCAATATAATTAAACTAATTTCAAGGATAATTTCGAAATTCATGTACTTCTTGTTCTTTTGAATTAGAAACATTTTTTGTTTAAGAGAGGTGAAGGATTCATGGAATTATTCATAACTTTAAGACATAGTTACTAAATACTAATGATCATGAAGTAGAGACACAAAACATAAACAAAGATAAAGCATAAAAACAGAAAAATAGAAAAAAATTAAGAACAAGGAATGAGTCACCTTAGTGATGGTGGCGCTTTCTTCTTGAAGAGCCAATGATGCTTTTTGAGCTCCTTTATGTCTCTTCCTTGCCTTTGTTGCTTGATCCCTAGTGCTTTTGGTGTTCTTATCCTTAGTTGCTTCCAATAGTTGTGTGGAGGAAAATGTATCCCCTGAGGTATCTCAGAGATTTCTTGATGAGGGAATTCCTCATGCTCTCTTGATATGCAGTCAAATGCTCTATTACTGAGCTATGGATCCTTGAGATGAATCTCTCCATCTCCCATGACTCAGAGGTGGAAGCTTTTGTCTTCCCTTTTCTCTTCTTTTTTTTTGAGGTTTCTCAAGGTGCCATCAATGGTTATGGAAAAGCAAATAAAGCTATGCTTTTACCATATCAAACTTAGAATGTTGCTCGCCCTCGAGCAAAAGAAGAAAGAATAGAAGAAGAAGAAGAAGAAGATATGGAGGAGAGGGAGAGAGGTGTGTATTCGACTATGTAGGGTGGGTTTGGGTGGGGAAGAGATGGATGGATGTGAGTGGTGAAGAAGAGAGAATGTGAGTTGAGGTAGGTGGGGATCCTGTGGGGTCCACAGATCTTGAGGTGATCCTGTGGGGTTCACAGATCCTGAGGTGTCAAGGATTTACATCCCTGCACCAATGAGGCATGTAGAATGCCTTTGCATACAATTCTGGCATTTAAACGCCGAAGTGATGCTCATTCTGGGCGTTCAACGCCCATGTGCATCATGTTTCTGGCGTTGAACGCCAGGTCCATGCTTGTTTCTGGCGTTCAGCGCCAGCTCTCCTTAGGGGACATTCCTGGCGTTTGAACACCCGGATATTGCTTGTTTCTGGCATTCAATGCCAGATCCATGCTCTGTTCTGGCGTTGAACGCCAGCCAGATGCTCCTTACTGGCGTTTAAACGCTAGTAAGTCCTTCCTCCAGGGTGTGATTTTTCTTCTGCTGTTTTTGATTTTGTTTTTAATTTTAGTATTTTTTTCGTGACTCCACATGATCATGAACCTAATAAAACATGAAATAACAATAAAATAAAAATAAAAATAGATAAATAAAAATTGGGTTGCCTCCCAATAAGCGCTCTTTTAATGTCACTAGCTTGACAGTGGGCTCTCTTGGAGCCACAAAGGTGATCAGGTCAATGTTGTGGACTCCTAACACCAAACTTAGAGTTTGGATATAGGGGTTCAACACCAAACTTAGAGTTTGGTTGTGGCCTCCCAACACCAAACTTAGAGTTTGATTGTGGGGGGCTCTGTTTGACTCTGTATTGAGAGAAGCTTACTGTGCCTCTTTTTCATGTTTATAGAAGAGCACCCTTGGGTCTTAAACACAAGGTAGTCCCCATTCAATTGAAGGACTAGTTCTCCTCTGTTAACATCTATCACAGCTTCTGCTGTGGCCAGGAAAGGTCTCCCAAGGATGATGCATTCATCCTCCTCCTTCCTAGTGTCTAAGATTATGAAATCAGCAAGGATGTAAAGGCCTTCAACCTTCACTAGCACGTCCTCTACCAATCCATAAGCTTGTTTTACTGACTTGTCTGCCATTTGTAATGAGAATATGGTAGGCTGTACCTCAATAATCCCTAGTTTCTCCATTACAGAGAGTGGCATAAGATTTATGCCTGACCCCAGGTCACATAGAGCCTTGTTAAAGGTCATAGTGCCTATGGTACAGGGTATTAAGAATTTGCCTGGATCTTGTCTCTTTTGAGGTAAAGTTTTTTGAATCCATGTATCTAGTTCACTAATGAGCAAGGGAGGTTCACCTTCCCAAGTCTCATTACCAAACAACTTGGCATTCAGCTTCATGATGGCTCCTAATATTGAGCAACTTGCTCTCCAGTCACATATTCATCCTCTTCTGAGGAAGAATAGTCTTCATAGCTCCTGAATGGCAGAAGGAGATTTAGTGGGATCTCTATGGTCTCTATATGAGCCTCAGATTCCTTTAGGTCCTCAATAGGGAACTCCTTCTTGCTTGAGAGACGTCTCATGAGGTCTTCCTTATTGGGATTCACGTCCTCCTCCTCCTCCTTACATTCGGCCATATTGACTATGTCAATGGCCTTGCACTATCTCTTTGGATTTTCTTCAGTATTGCTTGGGAGAGTACTAGGAGGAGTTTCAGTTACTTTCTTACTCAGCTGGCCCACTTGTGCCTCTAAATTTCTAATGGAGGATCTTGTCTCACTCATGAAACCTAAAGTGGCCTTTGACAAATCAGAGACTAAGTTTGCTAAATTAGAGGGGCTCTGCTCAGAATTCTCTGTCTGTTGCTGAGAAGATGATGGAAAAGGCTTGTTATTGCTGAGCCTGTTTCTTCCACCATTATTAAAGCCTTGTTGAGGCTTTTGTTGATCCTTCCATGAGAAATTTAGATGATTTCTCCATGATGAATTATAGGTGTTTCCATAAGGTTCACCCATGTAATTAACCTCTACCATTGCAGGGTTCTCAGGATCATAAGCTTCTTCAAAAGTTGTCTCTTTAGTACTGTTGGATACATTTTGCCATCCATTCAGACTTTGAGAGATCATGTTGACTTGCTGAGTCAACACTTTGTTTTGAGCCAATATGGCATTCAGAGCATCAATTTAAAGAACTCCCTTCCTCTGAGGCGTCCCATTATTCACAGAATTCCTCTCAGAAGTGTACATGAATTGGTTATTTGCAACCATGTCAATAAGTTCTTGAGCTTCTGCAGGCATTTTCTTTAGATGAATGGATCCACCTGCAGAATGGTCCAATGACATCTTGGAAAACTCAGATAGACCATAATAGAATATATATAATATGGTCCATTCTGAAAACATGCCAGAAGGACACTTTTTTGTCATCTGCTTGTATCTTTCCCAAGCTTCATAGAGGGATTCACCATCTTTTTGCTTGAAGGTCTGAACATCCACTCTAAGCTTGCTCAGCTTTTGAAGAGGAAAGAATTTATCCAAGAAGACCGTGACCAGCTTATCCCAGGAGTCCAGGCTATCTTTAGGTTGTGAGTCCAACCATGTTCTAGCTCTGTCTCTTACAGCAAAAGGGAAAAGCATGAGCCTATAGACTTCAGGATCTACTCCATTCGTCTTAACAGTATCACAAATCTACAAGAACTCAGTTAAAAACTGGTAAGGATCTTCAGATGGAAGTCCATAAAACTTGCAGTTCTATTGCATTAGAGCAACTAATTGAGGTTTCAGCTCAAAATTGTTTGCTCCAATGGCAGGAATTGAGATGCTTCTTCCATCAAATTTGGATGTAGGTTTAGTAAAATCACCAAGCATCCTCCTTGCATTATTATTGTTGGGTTCGGCTGCCAACTCCATCTCTCTTCTCAGAAAGGTTGCCTCTGGATTGTTGTAATTTAGCTTCTTTTAGTTTCCTCTTCAAAGTCCTTTCAGGTTTAGGATCAGCTTCAAAAAGAGTGCTTTTTTCCTTGTTCCTGCTCATATGAAAGAGAAGAGAACAAGAAAAGAAGAAGAATCCTCTATGTCACAGTAAAGAGGATCCTTATTATTAGTAGAAGAAGAAAAGAATAAAGAAAGGAGAATCCAAACACAAGGGTAAGAATAGAGGCAGTGATTGGAGATGAAGAGGGGTAAAGAGAAGTGTTAGTAAATGAATAAATAAATAGAAGAAGATGAGAGAGAGAATTCGAAAATTAATTTTGAAAAGGAGTTAATGATTTTCGAAAATTAAAGATGAGATAGTATTAAAATTAAATTTTAAAACAATTAGTTAATTAAAAAGAATTTTTGAAAAAGGGATGAGATATTTTTGAAAAGTAGAGAGGGAAAAGTAGTTTGGTGATTTTGAAAAAGATAAGAAACAAACAAAAAGTCAAATAGTTAGTTGAAAAAGATTTGAAAATCAAATTTGAAAAGATAAGATAAGAAGTTAGAAAAGATATTTTAAAATCAAATTTTTGAAAAAGATATGATATAAAAGATAAGATAAGATAGATTTAATTTTTAAAATTAAAATTAATTACTTGACCAACAAGAAACTAAAAGATATGATTCTAGAATTTTAAAGATTGAACCTTTCTTAACAAGAAAGTAACAAACTTCAAATTTTTGAATCAATCACATTAATTGTTAGCATAATTTTCGAAAATTATGAAATAAAGTTAAGAAAAAGAGATTTTGAAAAATAATTTTCAAAATTTTTGAAAAATAGTAAAAATAAAAAAAAGATATGATTTTTGAAAATGATTTTGAAAAGATAAGATTTTTAAAATTGAAAATTTGACTTGACTTGTAAGAAACAACTAATTTTAAAAATTTTTGACTAAGTCAACTCAAATTTTCGAAAATTATGAGAAAATTAAGGAAAAGATATTTTTATTTTTGAATTTTTAATTATGAGAGAGAAAAACATAAAAATGACTCACAACATGAAAATTATGAATCAAAACATATGATGCATGCAAGAACACTATGAATGTCAAGATGAACACCAAGAACACTTTGAAGATCATGATGAACATCAAGAACATATTTTTGAAAAAAAATTTATGCAAAGAAAACATGCAAGATACCAAACTTAGAAATCTTTAATGCTTGGACTCTAACAAATGAAAAATACATATGATAAACAACAAAAGGTACAAAACAAGAAAACATCAAGATCAAACAAGAAGGCTTACCAAGAACAACTTGAAGATCATGAAAAACACTATGAATGCATGAATTTTCAAAAAAATACAAGAATTTTAAAAACATGCAATTGACACAAACATAAAACATGACAAAAAACTTAAACAAGAAACACAAAATATTTTTTATTTTTATGATTTTATTATTTTTTTGTATTTTTATAATTTTTTTTCGAAAATATTCTTTAGGAAAATGAAAAAGAAAAAAATTTGAAAGATTTTTTTGAAAAATTTTTGAAATTAAAACAAAAAAAAAATTACCTGATCTGAGCAATAAGATGAACCGTCAGTTGTCCATACTCGAACAATCCCCGGCAACGGCGCCAAAAACTTGGTGGACGAAATTGTGATCATCAACAATGGCTCCAAAGACTTAGTGCTCTCAAACATGAATCACACTTTGTCAAACAACTCCGTACAACTAACCAGCAAGTGTACTGGGTCATCCAAGTAATACCTTACGTGAGTAAGGGTCGATCCCACAGAGATTGTTGGTATGAAGCAAGCTATGGTTATCTTGTAAATCCCAGTCAGGCGGATTTAACTAATTTAAGAGATTATTGGTTTTTCGAATGATAATAATAAATTATATAGAAAATAAAGATAAAGTTACTCATGTAATTCAATGGTGGGAATTTTAGATAGGTGCATGGAGATGTTGTGTTCCTTTTGAATCTCTGCTTCCCTACTGCTTTTATCCAATCTTTGTCACTCCTTTCTATGGCAAGCTGTATGTGGGGCATCACTGTTGTCAATGGCTACATCCCATCCTCTCAGTGAAAACGGTCCAAATGCTCTGTCACGGCACGGCTAATCATCTGTCGGTTCTCGATCATGTCGGAATAGAATCCCTTGATTCTTTTGCGCTTGTCATCACGCCCAGCCTTCAGGAGTTTGAAGCTCGTCACAGTCATTCAATCCCGGAATCCTACTCGGAATACCACAGACAAGGTTAGACTTTTTGGATTCCCATGAATGCCGCCATCAATTCTAGCTTATACCAC
>NC_029775.3:36020441-36038348 GCF_000817695.3 Arachis duranensis
GTGTATCAGGCATCCAAGAGATACACATCCTAGCTCTCGCTTGTAGAACGGAAGCGGTTGTCAGGCACGCGTTCATAAGGATGGATGATGATGAGTGTCACGGATCATCACATCCATCAAGTTGACGTATGAATGGCATCTTAGAACAAGAATAAGTCGAATTGAATAGAAAATAGTAGTACTTGCATTGAAACTTGAGGTACAGCAGAGCTCCACACCCTTAATCTATGGTGTGTAGAAACTCCACCTTTGAAAATACATAAGTGATAGAGGTTCAGGCATGGCCAAATGGCCAGCTCCCAAACGTGGTCAAAAGACTGAATAATACAATCCAAGGTCAATCCAAAGACGTCTAATATAAAGGTAAAAATTCTATTTATACTAAACTAGCTACTAGGGTTTACAGAAGTAAGTAATTGATGCATAAATCCACTTTCGGGGACCACTTGGTGTGTGCTTGGGCTGAGCTTGATCTATCCACGAGCTAAGGCTTCTCTTGGAGTTGAACGCCAAGTTGTAACGTGTTTTGGGCGTTCAACTCTGGTTCGTGATGTGTTTCTAGCGTTTGACTCCAGAATGCAGCATGGAATTGACGTAGTTTATGTCGTCTAATCACGAATAAAGTATAGACTATTATATATTTCTGGAAAGCTCTGGATGTCTACTTTCCAACGCCATTGAGAGCGCGCCATTTGAAGTTCTGTAGCTCCAGAAAATTCATTTCGAGTGCAGGGAGGTCAGATTCCAACAGCATCAGCAGTCCTTTGTCAGCCTCCTATCAGAGTTTTGCTCAGGTCCCTCAATTTCAGCTAGAAAATACCTGAAATCATAGAAAAATACACAAACTCGTAGTAAAGTCCAGAAATGTGAATTTAGCATAAAACTAATGAAAACATCCCTAAAAGTAACTAGATCATACTAAAAACTACCTAAAAACAATGCCAAAAAGTGTATAAATTATCCGCTCATCATGCACTCTTCTCCTCAACATCAAATTCAATTCTCTTGGAGGAATGTTATATAATTCTAGTTTCCCATGGAGGTTCCGCATCTCCTAAGTCTTCAACCACTTCTTCCTCTTCTTCAATAATCCTAGGTTCCTCTAATTGTTCTAACATAAGGTAACATCTCTCATTTTCTACCAGAATTTTCAATCTCTCCTTCATGCTATGCTCTTCAATTGATTCTCCATATGTGGCCATGAGAGTGCATTGAGTGTTCAAGCATTGAGAGGCTAATAGGTTTACCACCTCGGTTAAGGTAGCCAAAAATTTTAGTGCCTCCCTTTGCATTTATCTTTGCCTTTGAAGTAACAAAGTGAGAGAATCATCTATTGGGGCTTGGGGTAGATAGGAGGGTTCATTATTTGGGAGGAAGGGTTCAAAATAGGAGGATGATTTATCTTGATAAGTATATGGAGATGGTGTATATTGAGGTAGTTCTTGGGAGTATTGATATTGTGGTGGTTCCATATATGGTTCATAGGGCTAATAAGGTTGTTGGTTTAGTGGGTATGAATGGGGGTCATATGGAGGTGTTTGGTGAAAAGGGGTTGTGAGTATGGTTGAGGGCTATGTTGAGGGTATGACTCATAGGCATATGGTGGTGGTTGTTGATAGTAACAAAGAGGATCACCATAGCCATTTGATTGGTATACATCATAGAATGGCTCTTGTTCATAGTGCATTGGTAGAGGTTGTTGCCAAGAGGATTGATCACATGCATACGGCTCCTCCCACCCTTGATTGTTTCATCCTTGATGCATCTCTTCATTGTAACTCCTATTTCCTACAACATAGTTAGAACTAAACTCATAGCCAAAAGAATAAAAATTCATGGTAGCAAGGAAAAATGAAAACGAAAACTAGTAACAAATAAAGAGAACAAACTACTACAACTACCAAAAACTAACAAAGAAGCAAAAGACAAACATATTCACAATATTCACATATATATAATAACCAATAGCAAGGCACACAATTGTAACTCCCCAACAATGGTGCCATTTTGATGAGCAGAAATTGTCTATCGGTAAAGAATTTCTCAATAAAATCTCGTTGCAAGTATAGTTCTAAACCAACAAACAATTCCTCAATAAAATTTTTTTGTCACAAGTACAAACCCCAATAAAAATAAACTAAAGTATTTAAACCTCGGGTAATCTCTCAAGGAATTGCAGAAAAGTGTTCTTGTTATTGGCTAGGAAGGAATGCTTTTTGGGGTTTTCTGATAAGAGACAGGAAATGTAAGTGATAAAAGAAATAAACTAATAACTAAGAAAGCTCTTGGCAAGGTATGAGAACTAGAAATCCTATCCTTGTTATCATCATCAATTGAGACAAGAATTATCCATTGCTCCACTTAGTTAACCTCAAACTATGAAGGAAAGTCAAGTTGATATCAACTTGAGACCACAAATCCTAGTCAAATCCTAAGGAAAGACTAGCTTTAGTGGAAATCAAATTGACTAGTAACTTCCAATTATCAATCAACAAAAGAGTTTGATAACTCAAGTGTCACCGATTACCCAACTCAAGCCAAGAGGAGAAAAATCTAACTCATAACTAAAAGAGACATTTCATCAGACACCTAGTGGGCATAAACATAAAGCATGGTAAATTACAAGAATTAAAGGAAGCTATAACTACAAAGGCAAGAAAACAACAATAGAAAACTAAAGCAAATATAAGAAGGCATGGAGATCATAAATTTCATTAAAAGAAAATGGAGATCAACAAAAGAGTTCATAAACTAAAATTAACAACATAAAGGAACTACAAGAAAAGTAAAATGCTAGAACGAGTAAAGATAAAAGGAAAATTAAAGCAAAAGAAGAAGTAGATCTAGATCTAATAAGAAAATAAAACTAAGAACCCTAATATAGAGAGAGGGAAGAGCCTCTCTCTCTAGAATTCTACATTTCTCTCTAAAACTAAGTGTATGAATGATTTTCCCCTTGACCCATCTTGAATTCTGCATGTAATAGGCTCAGAGATGAGTTGGATCTGGGCTTGGGAAGCTCAGAAATTGCCCCCAGCATTTTCACTTTAATGAGGTCACGTGCGAGCATCGACGCGTACGCGTGGGTCACACGTACGCGTTGCTTGGCAATTTACCATCCACGCGTACACGTTTGTCACGCGTGCGCTGATGCATGGAAACTTGTCTCTCAACAAATCTCCCTTCGGCAAGTATACCGAATTATCGTCAAGTAAAAACTCACAATAGAGTGAGGTCGAATCCCACAGGGATTGATTAGTCGAGCAACTTTAATTGGAGGAATGTTCTAGTTGAGCTAAGTAGAAATTGAGTTTAGAATTGTAGAAAATTAAAGGGCAGGAAAGTAAATTGCAGAAAGTAAATTGCAGAATCTTAAATGGGGATTTAGGAAAATGAACATGAAAATAGATGGCAGAAAGTAAAGAGAATAGGTAAGATTAAAAATGGGGGATTCATTGGGCTTAGGAGATGTTGCATTCTCCGAATTAAGTTCATTCTCATCTCTTCCTCAATCAATGCATTCATCGATCTCTTTGGCAATCTTAAGTGATTGGATCCCAATTCCTTGGCAACCCAATCTCTCTAAGCTTGAACAATTGCCCAATTCCTTGATTTAATTGCTCATGGGAAGAGATAAAGTATGGTCACTAATTATACCACATGTATTTCCAAATCAAAGTGTTGGGAGGATTATATGTCACTAAATCCCTCCAAACCCCAATTTGGTCCAACATGAGAAAGCATTTCTAGCATGATCTCCTCATCCCTTTTCCAAGGCTCAGAGGAGATCCAATTATGGAGAGTTTCTTTTCCAAGACAACTAACCAATTGAATTAAGATCGAAAGCTTTCTAGTAAATCAAGAGAAAAGAAAGAAGAAGAAGAATGAAAACTATAATTGATCCATCAAATTACAACAGAGCTCCCTAACCCAATGAAAAGGGGTTTAGTTGTTCATAGCTGTGGAAATGGAAGATGATAGAGAAGAGTACATTCTAAAGTAAACTAGAAATTGCAGGAAAAGTAAATAGACAGAGATAGTTAAATACAATACAACCTCTTGATGTCTTCTTGTTCCGTCCTTTTCCATCATCATCCTAGCTTTTGCATCCTTATTTGTCTCCTTGGATGATGATTTATTCCATGAGATTGATTGAATTCCTGTAAAACTATTGGAAGTTGCTTGTTCCCCAAGCACTTGAAAAACAGTTAGCATGCATGTATGCTTGTGAATTTCTGAACTTAATTTAGTGTGTGATCACCAAACTTAGTTCCTTGCCTAATGCAACAATTTGAATACAAGCAGAAACCTCATGTGCTTTTATTAAGAAAACATCTATGAACTAGAGAAGCAAACTATGCATTAGAGATTAAACATCTGTCAAGTAGTTTCTCTGTGTGTTAGAGCAATTGCTTTATCATTGAGGAGTTGCAATGCACTCTTCAGATGAAGTTTTTGGTGGAACACCAAACTTAGAGTACCCTTGGGTTGTTTTTGTGTGCAACACCAAACTTAGCTCCTCACAATATAGAGAACTCTACTTGATTCTTTTAGACAGTAATAAAAAGGAAACTACCTCAGGTTGGGTTGCCTCCCAACAAAGTGCTTTTTTAGTGTCGCTAGCTCGACGGTTTCTTCTCTAGTTAAGATTATACTTCTGTTTGGGGTCTTCCCCGTGAATGTGCTCCTTGAACTTTCTTCCATGATCTCTATGTGTCCATAAGGTGAGACCTTTGTGACCAAAAAGGGTCCTGACCACCTTGATTTGAGTTTTCCAGGGAAGAGTCTCAATTTGGAGTTGTAGAGGAGTACATGTTATCCTTCTTCGAAACTTCTTGGTGCCAGGTTGAGATTATGTCTCCTTTTTGCTTTTTCCTTATAGATCTTGGTGTTTTCATATGCTTGAGACCT
Organism: Arachis duranensis; assembly: GCF_000817695.3. Taxonomy (NCBI): domain Eukaryota; kingdom Viridiplantae; phylum Streptophyta; class Magnoliopsida; order Fabales; family Fabaceae; genus Arachis; species Arachis duranensis. The sequence goes on from NC_029775.3 coordinate 36,025,353, forward strand.
AAACTCTTCCAGTTCTTGCAGCTGCAAGACTCTTTTTTCACCAGCAGTAGTGCTGTCGAGGTTTAGTACCTTGAGAGCCCAAGAGGCTTTGTGCTCCAGCTCTAATGGTAAGTGACAGGCCTTTCCATACACCAGTTGATATGGGAACATCCCAATTGGTGTTTTTGAAGGCTGTCCTATACGCCCAAAGAGCATCACCTAACTTTTTTGCCCAGTCCTTTCTTGATGTTTCCACAGTCTTTTCCAAGATCCTTTTTAACTCTCTGTTGGATATCTCGGTTTGCCCACTTGTTTGGGGATCATAAGGTGTGGCAACCTTATGCTTCACCCCATACATTAGGAATAGAGTCTCTAATGGTCTGTTGCAAAAATGACTCCCCCCCTCACTGATGAGGGCTCGTGGAACTCCAAATCTGCTGAAGATATTCTTTTTAAGAAAGTTCATGACCACTTTTTTGTCATTTGTTGGGGTTGCCATGGCCTTCACCCACTTAGATACATAGTCCACTGCCACCAAAATATACTTGTTCGAATATGAGGTTGGGAATGGTCCCATGAAGTCGATCCTCCATACGTCGAACAGTTCGAGTTCTAAGATGAATTGCTGTGGCGTCTCATTTCTCTTGGGAAGATTTCCAGCCCTTTGGCCCTCATTGCAGCCCCTCACCAGTTCCTTAGCATCCTTGAAGATAGTAGGCCAGAAGAACCCACATTGCAGAACCTTCGCTGCGGTTCTTTCTCCTCCAAAGTGACCTCCATAGCTAGAACTATGGCAATTCCATAGGACTTCTCGTCCCTCTTCTTCTGAAATGCACCTCCTAAGGATTCCATCTGAGCACTTCTTGAAGAGATATGGCTCATCCCAAATGAAATATTTAGCATCATTGATGAGTTTTATTCTTTGATGTTTGTTTATTCCAGGAGGCAAGTCACCAGTTGCCTTAAAATTGGCAATATCTGCAAACCAGAGTGCCTTGTGAACCAAAATTAACTGCTCATCTGGGAAGAACTCATTCACACTTGTGTCATGTGTAGCAACTTTCTCACAAGGGATCCTGGATAGATGATCTGCTACCTTGTTCTCCATGCCCTTTTTGTCTCTAATCTCAATATTAAATTCTTGTAACAATAAGATCCATATGATCAGTCTTGGTTTTGATTCCTGTTTGGCAAATAGATATTTAAGTGCTGTGTGATCGGTGAAAACAATCACTTTAGAACCAATGAGGTATGATCTAAATTTGTCAAATGCAAAAACTATTGCCAGCAACTCCTTTTCAGTGGTGGTATAATTTTGTTGAGTGTCATTGAGGACCTTGCTTGCATAGTATATGTGATTAACCCCTATTTCATGGTTTATCTTGTGCTCAATTGAGTGGTTTTTATCAAGTCCTTGTCCACTTATTCATATGATTTGCATGGTTTTACATTCTCCTTCTTGATTTTGTGCTATGATTGAAAACATGCTTCTTTGACTTTTATTTTCTTTTATTTAAATCCTCTCTTATTATCATTCGATGCCTTGATATGTGTGTTAAGTGATTTCAGGGATTACAGGGCAAGAATGGCTTAGAGGATAGAAAGGAAGCATGCAAAAGTGGAAGGAATACAAGAAGTTGAAGAAATTGCTAAGCTGTCCAGCCTGACCTCTTCGCACTCAAACGGTCATAACTTGAGCTACAGAGGTCCAAATGATGCGGTTCCAGTTGTGTCAGAAAGCTAACGTTCGGGGCTTCGATTTGATAACTAGCAAATTCTGGGCTATTTCCGGCCCAGTTTCAAGCTCAGAAAACACAGATTAAAGGCTGTAAAGTGGAGGAATGAAGGGAACGACTCATAATTCACTTTTCATAATTTAGATGTAGTTTTAGAGAGAGAGAGAGGCTCTCTCCTTTCTCTTAGGATTTAGGATTAGGATTCCTCTTAAAGGATTTAGGATTTATTATTATTTTAACTTACAATTCTTCTGAGCTCCAGGTTCAATATTCCTTTATTTTGACTTCTCTTCTACTTTGAGATACCTTTTGGCTTTGGTTAGGTAATTGGTAACACCTGAGTTGTCAAACTCAGCAGTGGTTGAAATTGGCAGATTCTAATTGATCTAGATCGCTCTAAAGCTAGTCCTCCCACAGGGATTGACTAGGACTTGAGGATCAAGCTAATTAGTCTACTTGACCTTCCTTTGTTTAATAAAGGATAACTAAGTGGGATTAAAACCCAATTCTCATCACACCTGATAAGAATAACTAGGATAGGAATTCCAATTCTAATATCTTGCCAAGAGTTTATTTTATTATTACTATTTTATTTTTCTTATCATTTAACATACTTGTTCCTTACTTTCAAGACCCCCAATTTACAAGACTCATAACCAATAATAAGAACATACCTCCCTGCAATTCCTTGAGAAGACGACCCAAGGTTTAAATACTTCGGTTATCAATTTCAAAGGGGTTTGTTACTTGTGACAACCAAAACGTTTGTAAGAAAGGTTGATTACTTGGTTTAGAAACTATACTTGCAACGAGAATTTATTATAACTTCTAGACCATTAATCTTCATTTCTTCAATATGACATGCACCAAATTATTTTTCCTCTGTCCTAACACCGCCCCTACTGTGAAATCAGATGCATCACACATCAGTTCGAATGGCAAGTTCCAATCAGGTGGGGTGATGATAGGAGCTGAGGACAGCTTCTTTTTCAAGTTTTCAAATGCTAGCATGCACTTCTCATCAAAGATAAATGGTGTATCAGACACAAGGAGATTGCTTAAGGGCTTGGCTATCTTTGAAAAATCTTTAATAAATATTCTTTAAAAGCTAGCATGCCCCAAAAAGCTCCTAATTGCCTTGACATTACTCGGTGGAGGTAATTTTTCAATTAGTTCCACCTTAGCTCTGTCTACCTCAATGCCTTGGTTAGAAACTTTATGGCCAAGGACTATTCCGTCTGTCACCATAAAGTGGAATTTTTCCCAATTCAAGACCAGATTGGTCTCTTGATATCTTTTTAATACCAAGGCAAGATGATTTAGGCAATTAGAAAAGGAATCTCTGAATACTGAAAAGTCATCCATGAAGACTTCAATGAACTTCTCTATCATATCCGAGAAGATAGAAAGCATGCCGCGTTGAAATGTTTCAGGTGCATTACATAGCCCAAATGGCATGCGCCTGTAGGCAAACACCCCATATGGGCAAGTAAATGATGTTTTCTCCTGGTCTCTTGGATCAACCACTATTTGGTTATATCCTGAATAACCATCTAGAAAATAATAATATGCATGTCCTGCAAGTCTTTCCAGTATCTGGTCCATGAAGGGAAGTGGGAAGTGATCTTTTCTTGTGGCTTCATTGAGTTTTCTGTAATTAATACACATCCTTCATCCTGTGACAGTTCTCGTAGGGATTAGCTCATTCCTTTCATTGGGTACTACAGTGATTCCTCCTTTCTTGGGGACTACTTGGATGGGGCTGACCCATGGGCTATCCGAGATTGGGTAGATTACTCCTCCCTGCCACAGTTTCATGACTTCCTTCTGTACCACTTCCTTCATGACTAGATTTAGCCTCCTTTGGGATTGAATGGAAGGTTTGACATCATCTTCCAACAGTATCTTATGCATGCATATGGCCGAACTGATTCCCTTCAAGTCAGCGAGTGTCCATCTAATGGCGTCCTTATACTTTTGCAATACTTGGAGTAATTCCTCCTCTTGTTCTTGGCTGAGGGCTGAGTTTATGATCACTGGATAGCTTTCATTCTCTCCTAAATATGCATACTTGAGAGTTGGCAGCAGTGCCTTTAGTTCAAGTTTGGGTGCTTCTTTCCTTTCGTCCTTCTCCTCTAATGTGTCCTGAACATGAGCTTCAGCTGTCGCAGCCTCTTCGCTTGATGCTGATTCTTCTTCTTCTGTTAACCCTTCAAGTTCTTCCTCTTCAAAGGTCTCTTACACTACAGCCTCCACTGAATCCAACCTCATACATTCTCCCAGTGAGTCTTGTGGGTAACTCATGAACTTGAACACATTGAATATCATTTTCTCCTCATGTAGTCTAAGGACAAGTTCACCCTTTTGGACATCAGTGATGGCTCCGGTAGTGGCTAAGAATGGCCTTCCCAGGATGATAGAGGCCTTGGCTCCCTCCTCCATATCCAACACTACAAAGTCTGCTGGAAAGATAAAGTGTCATACCTTCACCAACAAGTCTTCTACTATTCCGTGAGGAAACTTGAATGATCGGTCTGCCAGTTGCAGGGCCATTCTTGTTGGCTTGGCCCCCTCAATCCTCGTTTTCCTCATCATTGGTAAGGACATCAGATTTATGCTAGCTCTTAAATCACATAAAGCCTTTTCCACCGTGATTTCTCCTATGATACAAGGAATTTGGAAGCTCCCAAGATCCTTCAATTTCTGGGGTAATTTATGCTGGATGATGGCACTGCATTCTTCGGTTAGTACCACAGTCTTGTTGTTCTTCCAGCTTCTCTTCTTGGTCATCAGCTCCTTTAAGAACTTGGCATAGAGCAGAATTTGCTCTATTGCTTCAGCAAAGGGTATGTTAATCTGTAATTTCTTGAAGATTTCCAAGAATCTTGAGAATTGGTTATCTTCTCCCTTCTTCTTCAATTGTTGAGGGTATGGGGCTTTTGGAAAGTATGGCTTCAGCACTTCTCCTTCTTGATGTGAATTGGGAGTAAAAACTTGAACTTCATCTTGTCCCTTTTCCTTTTCATTCGAGTTCTTCTCTTGTGGTTTCTTGGAAGTCTCCAATTCCTTCCCACTTCTGAGGGTGATAGCCTAACACTCCTCCCTTGGGGTTGAATTAGTGTTGCTACAAGTGTTGTGGCCAGGGACTTGCTTGAATAAGTAGCCAATTTGTGTTTCAATTTTCTTGATAGCAGCATCTTGATTCTGCATATTGGATCGCACTTCTTCCCGGAATGCTTTACTGTCTTGGACTTCCTTGCATATACCTTCAAGTAGAGTCTCAATTCTGGAGAGTCTCTCTTCGGTTGGTGTTGGTGGGTTAAGGTTAGGAGGTTGAGAGTGGTCATGTTGGTTTTGATATGGATGTTGAGAAGGGTGGTTAGGTGGGTGTTGATATGATCTCTGTGAGGGATGTTGGTGGGTTGCATTGTTGTTGGGACTGTGGTTGTGGCGTCTCTGGTCTTGGCCTTGGTCTTGTTGATTTCCCCACCCAAAATTAGGGTGGTTCCTCCAACCAGAATTATAAGTTTTGGAGTATGGATCATGGGTCTGCCTGGGTGAGTTCCCAACATAGTTGGCTTGTTCCCAGTCGCCTTCTTCTTCTGTATTATTCCTTCTTGAGCTGGTGATGAAGTGATGACTGCTGCAACTTGGTTCTCTTCCATCTTCTTGGTAAGATCGGCTAACTACTTGGTGATCATCTTATTTTGAGCCATTAGTGCATCCATATGGTTCAGCTCCATCACTCCTCGATTGTTGCTCCTTTCAGAAGCATAGAAGTAGTCATTCTTAGCTACAGTCTCAATGACATCTATAGCTTCTTCGATGGTTTTCTTCTTGTTTAGAGATCCCCCTGATGAATGGTCTATGACCTTCTTTGATTCGTAAGAAAGACCTTCATAGAAAATGTGTAGTTGAACCCATTCATTGAACATGTCTGGTGGGCACCTTCTTGTTAAGTCCTTAAACCTTTCCCATGCCTCATAGAGAGTTTCACCATCTTGTTGCCTGAAGGTTTGTACCTCAGCTCTCAACCTGTTGATTCTCTGAGGAGGGTAAAATCTTGCCGAAAATTTATTCACCACATCTTTCCAATTTGTTAAACTCTCCTTCGGGAAAGATTTCAGCCATTTAGATGCTTTGTCCCTGAGTGAAAAAGGGAACAAAAGCAGTCTATAGACATCCAGATGAATACCGTTAGACTTCACAGTGTCACATATTCTTAGGAAGGTGGTTAGATGTTGATTGGGGTCTACTTGGGCGCTTCCTCCGAATGAACAGTTGTTCTGAACAAGGGTGATGAGCTGGGGTTTTAATTCAAAGTTATTGGCATGTATGGTTGGCTTTTGAATACTGCTTCCACAATTTCCTGGGTTTGGATTGATGTAAGAGCCTAGAACTCTTCTCTCTTGCCCAGCATGATTCACAGGGCCTTCTCTGGCATGATTGTGAGCTTTTCCTTCATGGTTGTTTTTCAGATTCTCATCCATGTTTGTTTCAAAGTACTCATCCTCTTTCTTAGCACCAACAATTCTTATCCCTCTTGCTTCCCTCCTTAATCTAAAGAAGGTCCTCTCAGGTTCAGAATCAAAGGAAGTTGAAGCTCTGCTTCTTCTCCCTGTCATACAACTAACAAAGCACACAACAAGAAAGAAAATGAAGAGATTATTCTTGTTAGGGTGGCTGTTAGTGTAAGTGGAGCAAATTATCAAATAGTTAGTGTATTAGTAAACAAAATTGTAAATAACAACTAAAGAAAAAGAGAAACAAAGAGGGGAGATGGGAGAGAGGAAGAAAATAACTGAAACTGAAGGTAAATGACTAGATAAAATAAACAAGCAAAGGAAAAATGCTCAATCTAGTGATCTTCCAACTTAATCATTATCGATACAAAATCAATCCCCGGCAACGACGCCATAAACTTGATGCACGGAAACTTGTCTCTTAAAAATCTCCCTTCGGCAAGTATACCGAATTGTCGTCAAGTAAAAACTCACAATAGAGTGAGGTCGAATCCCACAGGGATTGATTGGTCGAGCAATTTTAATTGGAGGAATGTTCTAGTTGAGCTAAGTAGAAATTGAGTTGAGAATTGCAGAAAATTAAAGGGCGGGAAAGTAAATTGCAGAAAGTAAATTGCAGAATATGAAATGGGGATTTAGGGAAATGAACATGAAAATAGATGGCAGAAAGTAAAGAGAATAGGTAAGATCAGAAATAGGGGATTCATTGGGCTTAGGAGATGTTGCATTCTCCGGATTAAGTTCATTCTCATCTCTTCCTCAATCAATGCATTCATCGATCTCTTTGGCAATCTTAAGTGATTGGATCCCAATTCCTTGGCAACCCAATCTCTGTAAGCTTGAACAATTGCCCAATTCCTTGATTTAATTGCTCATGGGAAGAGATAAAGTATGGTCACTAATTATACCACATATATTTCCAAATCAAAGTGTTGGGAGGATTATATGTCACTAAATCCCTCCAAACCCCAATTTGGTCCAACATGAGAAAGCATTTCTAGCATGATCTCCTCGTCCCTTTTCCAAGGCTCAGAGGAGATCCAATTATGGAGAGTTTCTTTTCCAAGACAACTAACCAATTGAATTAAGATCGAAAACTTTCTAGTAAAGCAAGAGAAAAGAAAGAAGAAGAAGAATGAAAACTATAATTGATCCATCAAATTACAACAGAGCTCCCTAACCCAATAAAAAGGTGTTTAGTTGTTCATAGCTCTGGAAATAGAAGAAGATAGAGAAGAGTACATTCTAAAGTAAACTAGAAATTGCAGGAAAAGTAAATATACAGAGTGTAGTTCTCCAAAATGCCCCCTTTTCTCTAGTTCAAAACTACTCCTATATATACTACTATTCTTGATCTTCTAGTCAGTTCTTCAAGTCTTGGATATGGGCCTTTGATCTTGAGTTGAAGCAGTTACACTCTTCAATGGGCTTAGCTTTGCTTGCATAAAAAGTGTGAGTCAGGCATGGGTGGACGTTAGTTAGGACGTTAGTGGTGTTAACGTTAAGTGAAAATGTGGGTTCGAGAATGTTAGTGACGATCACCTTTTTCACTAACGCTCCAAACCAAATTGATCCACGTTAACTGTTGCCCCTTAGTCCTTCGTAGACATTATTGGTATTCACCTTTACCAATAACGTTGCTTCTCAATCTTTTGCAAACGTTATTGGCATTCACCTTTACCAATAACGTTGCTCTTTGCCTCTTTTCCCCACGTTAGTGTAACTAACGTGGGCATGCCCAAGCCTCGAGAGTGTTAGTGATACTTACCTTTGTCACTAACGCTTCAAATGCCCCTTCTTCCCACGTTAGTGCCTCACGTTAATTGCATTAACATGACCACTAACGTGGTGGTGATTGCCATCTCCAACGTTAGTGTCAAAGGTGAGTGTCACTAATGTTGGCCTATCATGCTTTGCTCCACGTTACCCTTCACGTTAGTGGTCTTAACGTGACCACTAACGCGGGCACTATTGGCTTAGCCCAATGTTAGTGACAAAGGTGAGTGTCACTAATGTTGGCGATTGCTTTCTCCTCCCACGTTAGAGTTCACATTAATTGGATTAACGTGACTCTTAACGTGGCTAAGTGTTCCCTTTTTGGAACGTTAGTGGTATTCACTTTTACCACTAACGTTGGAGATCCTTTTTTCCTCCACGTTAGCTACCACGTTAATGTACTTAACGTGGCAACTAACGTGGGCTATGATGGCTTCGAAGGCGTTATTGGCGATTACTTTTTCCATTAACGCTGCAAGCTTATTCCCATTCCACGTTAGTGGTCACGTTAATTAGATTAACGTGGCTGCTAACGTGGCTCTTCCTTGCTTTCTTTGTCCTGAAATCAAGCAAGTAAAGTGCATCAAAGTCTTGCTCTTAATCATGAGATTATGCATCATCTATTTCATCATTCAATTCATGCAAAATTCTCATGAAATCATGTAAACTTCACAATGTTTGCTTGAATTAAGGTCTATGTGTATATCTACCCAAAACTTTCTTATTCACTAAGAAATTGCATGAAACTACCCTAAAACAGCAAAGAAAAGGTCAATGAAACTGGCCAAGATGTCTTGGCATCACGCGCATCGATGGGTGCACTCCAAATGCTTTATTTTTCATGAGTTCTCCACTTTGCATGCTTTTATCTTCATTCCCTTGATCCATTCCTAGCCTTTTCAACCTGAATTCACTAACAAACACATCAAGGCATCTAGTGGAATCAAAGGTGAATTAAAATTAGCAATTTATACGCCTAAAAAGCATGTTTTTACACTTATGCACAAATTAGGAGAATGTCATGAAACCATGTTATTTCATTGAATAAATGTGAGAAAAGTTGATAAAATCCTCTAAATTAGGCACAAGATAAACCCTAAAAATGGGGTTTATCAAACCGATCTACTACGAGGTCCTACCTTCTGAAAAAAAAAATATATACTACAAAAGTGAGGAAAAAGAAATACTAAGATCACCAAAGGGGAGTAGAAAATCCATCGTGCCTATCTTTGGAATGACCTCTGAACCTCCTCCTGAAAAGCAGCCCAAGATCCCTCGGGAAGCGGCTCCTCATCGAACTCTGAGTCCTCCTCCAAATCATCATTCTAGACAGGAAAATCATCCAAAGGGTCGACCTGCATAGCTGCTGCCACGAACTCCAAAACGTCGTCAAACTTGATGGGCTCAGTCTGAGGTGCGAAAATGGAAAGGTGCTACGCAAGATCCAAGTCGGTCTCATGCGTGCGGAGCATCTGGGAAAAGTAAATTGTGGTGTGGTCCTACCAAGAGAAATGGACGAGAAAAGGAGACTGATCTCCAACTAGGTGTAACTTAGATAGCGTAAACGCATACGGCATTTCAAAGTCAAAGAGAGGGTGCTGTACGGAGACATGAAACTTGAGCTCATGTGAAACATAGATGCGGGTCCATAGCATGCTCCAAATGAAGACTCCGTCCCGCGCCAGGTCCTCATAGCTCAGGATGAGACGAAACTCAAAGAATTCCTCTGCCTAACCCATTTGGGGAGGGGAAAAAGAAAGAAAAGAAGGGTGAGAACCTAAACTTTTGAGCAAGGTAAAAAAAGGAGCCTAAGGTCTTTGTCTCTAAGTTGTCGTGAAACGGAAAAAGAACAAACATAGAAGCACGAGGCACAAATATATACAAGTAAAACAGAATAAACAATTAAGAAATGGAAATAAATAATTCAAAGGAAGTTCATATGCACAAACAAGATGATGCATGCCTATTCCTAGAGCAGGCCATGAGCTCATGTGTCGGTTGTCTACCCGCAACCCGACGTTACTCGGGGTGAACCCCGAATGTGGTTTCTTTACCGTGTCAGTTAGGCACAATTATCATCATGGAAAAACCCATGTCAGTTAAGATATCTTGGCATCAAGGTAAGAAACATGCTATCAGTTAGGCGAATATTCTCGCATTAGCAGCCTTAGGCTATCAATTAAGCGGGCTGATGAGCGGATATTTTATACGCTTGTTGGGGGTAATTTCATGTAGATTTTAGCATGTTTTAATTAGTTTTTAGTAGAATATTATTAGTTTTTAGGCAAAAATCATATTTTTGGACTTTACTATGAGTTTGTGTGGTTTTCTGTGATTTCAGATATTTTCTGGCTGAAATTGAGGGAGCTGAACAAAAATCTGAGTTAGGCTGAAAAAGGACTGCTGATGCTGCTGGATTCTAACCTCCCTGCACTCGAAATGGATTTTCTGGAGCTACAAGAGTCCAATTGGCGCGCTCTCAACGGCGTTGGAAAGTAGACATCTAGGGCTTTATAGACGACGTAAACTTGCGTTCAACGCCAATATCATGCTGCTGTCTGGCGTCCAGCGCCAGAAACAGGTTACAAGTTGGAGTTCAATGCCAGAAATAGGTTACAACCTGGCGTTGAACGCCCAAAACAGCCCCAGGCACGTGAGAAGCTTAAGTCTCAGCCCCAGCACACACCAAGTGGGCCCCAGAAGTGGATTTCTGCACCAATTATCTTAGTTTACTATTTTCTGTAAACCTAGGTTACTAGTTTACTATTTAAACAACTTTTAGAGACTTATCTTGTACCTTATGACATTTTCAGATCTGAATTTTATACACTTTGACGACATGAGTCTCTAAACTCCATTGTTGGGGGTGAGGAGCTCTGCAGCGTCTCGATGAATTAATACAATTGTTTCTATTTCTCCATTCAAACATGTGTGTTCCTATCTAAGATGTTCATTCGCGCTTAATTGTGAAGGAGGTGATGATCCGTGACACTCATCACCTTCCTCAGATCCATGAACGTGTGCCTGAAAATCACCTCCGTTCTACATCAGATTGAATGAGCTTCTCTTAGATTCCTTAATCAGAATCTTCGTGGTATAAGCTAGAATTGATGGCGGCCACTCTTGAGGATCCGGAAGGTCTAAACCTTGTCTGTGGTATTCCGAGTAGGATTCAAGGATTGAATGGCTGTGAGAAGCTTCAAACTCGCGATTGCTGGGCGTGATGACAAACGCAAAAGGATCAATGGATCCTATTCCAACATGATCGAGAACCAACAGCTGATTAGCCGTGCTGTGATAGAGCATCTGGACCATTTTCACTGAGAGGATGGGAGGTAGCCACTGACAATGGTGACACCCTACATACAGCTTGCCATGGAAGGAGCCTTGCGTGTGGAAAAGGATTTCAAGGAAGAGTTGAAGTTCAGAGGACAAAGCATATCCAAAACCCAACATGTTCTTCATTAATAAAGTAACAATTACTTATTCCAAACACTTTTACTTCTTACAATTAAATCCAAATAACCTTATTGGTATCATGACTAAGATTAATAAAATAAACATAAATTGCTTCAAACCAATAATCTCCGTGGGATCGACCCTTACTCACATAAGGTATTACTTGGACGACCCAGTGCACTTGCTGGTTAGTTGTACGGATTGCAAAAAGTGTGATTGCAATTTCGTGCACCAAGTTTTTGGCGCCGTTGCCGGGGATTGTTCGAGTTTGAACAACGGACGGTTTATCTTGTTACTTAGATTAGGAAAAATTTGTCTTTTTTATTTAGAGTCACTAGGATTGCATCTTTTATTATTCCTTTTTAAAAAAATCTTTCAAAAATATTATTTTTCTTTACCAATTTTAATCTTTTTCATGAGTTTAGTGTCTTGTTCTATGTTTGGTGTCAATTGCATATTTTATATTTTTCCTTTAAATTTTCGAATTTGTGTTTTTTTTTGTTCTTCATTGATCTTTAAGTTGTTCTTGTTTATTTTTCTTGTTTGATCTTGAGTTTTTCTTGTTCTGTGTCTTTTCTTGTTTCACTTGTGTTCTTTTTAAAGCATTAATCTTCCAAAAGGAATATACCTATTTAGAACAAGTGTTACATTTACTCCCAATTGGTTATAGCGTTGGCTTATGTTCTTGGCAATTGGGCATCTTCTTTTAAAAATCTTTTTCAAAAATAATTTTTCTTTGATTGAATCTTGTGCTAAACTCTAAGTTTGGTGTTTTCTTGTTAATCTTTCTTTTATTTTCAAAATTTTGTCTTGGTTTTCTAAAAATTTTGAGTTTGGTGTTCTTTCTTTTGTTCTTGGTGTTCTTGTGAATCTTCAAGGTGTTCTTGAGTCTTTCTTGTGTTTTGATCTTAAAATTTTTAAGTTTGTTGTTCCTTGGTGTTTTTCTTTCCAAATTTTCGAAAATAAGGAGCATTAGATCTAAAAATTTTAAGTCTTGTGCCTTTTATGTGTTTTTCTCTTTCATCATAAAATTCAAAATTAAAAAAAAAATATCTTTTTCAAAAATATCCTAACCACTTTCTCTCTCCTCAAATTTTCGAAAATCTTCATAAAAGTTTTCAAATTTTTAATTTTCTTTCTTTATTTATTTTATTTTTATTTTGATTTTTTTTATTCTATTTCAAAAATCAATTTTCTTTATATAATAAATTAAATAAAACAGACAATATCAACATCTATATCATCTCCCTTGCTCCATCATGGAACTAAGTGGAAATGCACAGTCCAGGAGGACTCTGGGGTCATATGCTAACCCCACTACTGCTTCATATGGGAGTAGTATCTGTATACCCTCCATTGGAGTTAGTAGCTTTGAGCTGAATCCTCAGCTCATTATCATGGTGCAGCAAAACTACCAGTACTCTGGTCTTCCACATGAAGAACCTACAGAGTTTCTGGCACAATTTTTACAAATTGATGACACAGTACATGATAAGGAAGTAGATCAGGATGTCTACAGATTA
>NC_029775.3:36038972-36040094 GCF_000817695.3 Arachis duranensis
TGCGTTCAGACGCCAGTAACAGATAAGGAGTTGGCATCTAACACCACTCCAGCTTCCACCCCTGGCATTCAAACACCAGTGGGGGATAGTCACATACAAGTGCTGATAACAACCCTTCTAAAAAGGCTTCCCAATCCACATCTGTAGGCAATAAACCTGCCGCAACTAAGGTTGAGGAATACAAAGCCAAAATGCCTTATCCTCAAAAACTCCGCCAAGCGGAAAAGGATAAGCAATATGCCCGCTTTGCAGACTATCTTAGGACTCTTGAAATAAAGATTCCATTTGCAGAAGCACTTGAGCAAATACCCTCTTATGCTAAGTTCATGAAAGAGATCTTAAGTCATAAGAAAGATTGGAGGGAAACTGAAAAAGTTTACCTCACTGAAGAATGCAGTGCAGTCATTCTGAAAAGCTTACCTGAGAAGCTTAAAGATCTCGGGAGCTTTATGATACCATGCACATTAGAGGGTAATTGTACCAAGCAGGCTCTATGTGATCTTGGGGCAAGTATCAACTTAATACCTGCATCTATTATCACAAAGCTTGGTTTGATTGAAGAAGTCAAACCAACCCGAATATGTCTCCAACTTACTGATGGCTCCATTAAATTTCCATCAGGCGTAATTGATGACATGATTGTCAAAGTTGGGCCATTCGCCTTTCCAACACTCCGCACAACTGAACCAGCAAGTGCACTAGGTCGTCCAAGTAATACCTGAGGTGAGTCAGGGTCGATCCCATGAGGATTGTCAACTTAGATCAAACAGTGGTTATCTTGTAAATCTTAGTTAGGCAGACGTCCAAAAAGGGAAAGTAACCCTGAGAGTCAATGAGGAGGAGTTCAAGTTGAATGTTGCCAAAGCCATGCAACATCCAGACACCCCAGATGACTGCATGAGTGTTGATATCATTGACTCTCTGGTAAGAGAGGTCAATATGGCTGAGAGTCTCGAATCAGAGCTAGAGGACATCTTTAAAGATGTTCAGCCTGATTTGGAGGAATCAGAGAGAATAATAGAACATCTGAAAATCCCTCAAGAAGAGGAGAAACCTCCCAAACCTGAGCTCAAACCATTACCACCATCCCTGAAATATGCATTTCTGGGAGAAGGTGATACC
>NC_029775.3:36040213-36040535 GCF_000817695.3 Arachis duranensis
AGCTCTTGGGTGGTCCATCAGTGATCTTAAGGGCATTAGCCCAGCAAGATGTATGCACAAGATCCTATTGGAGGGTGATACCAAGCCAGTGGTCCAACCACAAAGGCGGCTGAATCCAACTATGAAGGAAGTTGTGCAGAAGGAGGTCACTAAATTACTAGAGGCTGGGATTATTTATCCTATTTCTGACAGCCCCTGGGTAAGCCCTGTCCAAGTCGTCCCTAAGAAGGGAGGCATGACAGTGGTTCATAATGAAAAAAATGAACTGGTTCCTACAAGAACAGTTACAGGGTGGCGTATGTGTATTGATTATAGAAGGCTC
>NC_029775.3:36040665-36041728 GCF_000817695.3 Arachis duranensis
TGGATGGATATTCAGGTTATAATCAAATTGCAGTAGATCCCCAGGATCAAGAGAAAACGGCATTCACATGCCCATCTGGAGTATTTGCATACAAAAGGATGCCATTTGGCTTGTGCAATGCACCTGCAACCTTTCAAAGGTGCATGCTCTCTATCTTCTCTGATATGGTAGAGAAGTTTCTGGAAGTCTTCATGGATGACTTTTCAGTATTTGGAGACTTATTCAGCTCCTGCCTTAACCATTTAGCACTTGTTCTGAAAAGATGCCAAGAGACCAACCTAGTTTTAAACTGGGAAAAATGTCACTTTATGGTGACTGAAGGGATTGTCCTTGGGCATAAAATTTCAAACAAGGGAATAGAGGTGGATCAAGCTAAAGTTGAAGTAATTGAAAAATTACCGCCACCTGCCAATGTTAAGGCAATCAGAAGCTTTCTGGGGCATGCAAGATTCTATAGGAGGTTTATAAATGATTTTTCAAAAATTGCAAAACCTCTGAGCAATCTGCTAGCTGCTGACACGCCATTTGTGTTTGACACAAAGTGTCTGCAGGCGTTTGAGACCCTGAACGCTAAGCTGGTCACAGTACCAGTTATTTCTGCACCAGACTGGACATTACCCTTTGAACTAATGTGTGATGCCAGTGACCATACCATTGGTGCAGTATTGGGACAAAGGCATACCATACCATTGGTGCAGTATTGGGACAGAGGCATAACAAGCTTCTGCATGTCATTTATTATGCTAGCAGTGTTTTAAATGATGCCCAGAAAAATTACACAACCACAGAAAAAGAATTACTTGCAGTGGTTTATGCCATTGACAAGTTTAGATCCTACTTAGTAGGATCAAAAGTGATTGTGTACACTGACCATGCTGCTCTTAAATATCTACTCACAAAGCAGGATTCAAAGCCCAGGCTCAAAAGATGGGTGTTGCTTCTGCAAGAGTTTGATATAGAAATAAGAGACAGAAAAGGAACAGAGAATCAAGTAGCTGATCACCTGTCCCGGATAGAACCAGTAGCAGGAGCATCCCTCCCTCCTACTGAGATCTCTGAAACC
>NC_029775.3:36041811-36043193 GCF_000817695.3 Arachis duranensis
ACATTGCAAACTATAAGACACAAGGTTCTCCTTTTGTAACCATGGAGAGGAAGCATGAAAAGCTTCTCTCACTGCAGAGTCAATCAAAGCCCCCACAGTCTAACTCTAAGTTTGGTGTTGGGAGGCCACAACCAAACTCTAAGTTTGGTGTTGAACCCCCACATTCAAACTCTAAGTTTGATGTTGGGAGGTCCCAACCTTGCTTTGATTATCTGTGAGACTCCATGAGAGCTCACTGTCCAGCTAAGGACAATAAAGAAGCGCTTGCTGGGAGGCAACCCAGCTATTCACAAAATTTAATTTTATTTGTTTTTGCTAATTAATTTTTACAGGTATATGTCAAAGTATCTTCAAAAGGTAAAATAGCAATTGATTGGATTCACAGAGTTACAAGGGAATTTAGAAGCTCACTGGCGTGAAAAAGCCAGTAAGAAACATTTTGGGCGTTGAACGCCCAAAAGAAGCACCCACTGGGCGTTCAACGCCAGTAAGGGTAGCCATCTGGGCGTTAAACGCCAGAAAGGAGCATCTTTTGGGCGTTGAACGCCAGAAAGAAGCACCTTCTGGGCGTTTAACGCCAGATTGACAGCGTCCTGGGCATTCAGAAAAACGCCCAGTGACAAAGGACTTCCTGGCGTTCAACGCCAGAAAGAAGCAACAGCTGGGTGTTGAACGCCCAGGAGAAGCAGCAATTGGGCGTTAAACGCCCAAAACAAGCAGCATTTGGGCGTTTAAAGCCAGAATGGTGGGGAGGAGGTAAAATTCATTTTCCTTCACAAATTTTCTAATTTTTTATGTTTAAATTCATGATTTCTTGCATACACATGTTTCAAATTGTCATCCCTCAAATCAAATTAGTTTTCTAAAAATCCTAATTTCTAAAATCCCTTTTTCAAAAATGTCAAATGTATTTTAATTCATAAACACAAATCTTTTTCCAATCCAAATCTTTTTCAAATCTTTTTCAACTCATCATATCTTTTGGATTTCGAAATTGCCTCTCCCTCTATTCCCCTCATTTCCTTTCTTTTGCTTGAGGACAAGCAAACCTCTAAGTTTGGTGTGATTTGCCATGATCACTGAGCTAAAACTCATCAAGATCATGGCACCTAAGGGAACAGGAAGAGCAAGGATGTGAACTAAAGGAACTAAAGCGTCAGAAGCTATTCCTTGAAGGACCAAGCACCCCACAGACTAGAGGAACATCTACTTCCCAAAATACAAGTTGTTAAGTTCTAATTTTAAGCTTTAACTCTGTGATAGTATTATTATAGAAATTTACCTTAGAAGTTATATAGGATTAGTAGTAATTAGCATGTCTATTTTGGTTTTATTTCCAATTAAGTTATAATTTATTTTTCTCATCATCATCAAACATGAAT
>NC_029775.3:36043334-36044260 GCF_000817695.3 Arachis duranensis
TTCTGAATGAATGCTTGAACAGTGCATATTTTTGATATTGAATTTTATGAATGTTAAAATTTTGGCTCTTGAAAGAATGATGAACAAGAGAAATGTTATTGATGATCTGAAAAGTCATGAAATTGATTCTTGAAGCAAGAAAAAGCAGTAATAAAAAAAGAGAAAAAAGAGAGAAAGAAAAAGTAAGCAGAAAAAGCCAATAGCCCATAAAACCAAAAGGCAAGGGTAAAAAGGATCCAAGGCTTTGAGCATTAATGGATAGGAGGGCCCAAGGAAGTAAATCCAGGCCTAAGCGGCTAAATCAAGCTGTCCCTAACCATGTGCTTGTGGCACGCAGGTCCAAGTAAAAAGCTTGAGACTGAGTGGTTAAAGTCGTGATCCAAAGTAAAAAGAATGTGCTTAAGAGCTCTGGACACCTCTAACTGGGGACTTTAGCAAAGCTGAGTCACAGTCTGAAAAGGTTCACCCAGTCATGTGTCTGTGGCATTTATGTATCCGGTGGTAATACTGGAAAACAAAGTGCTTAGGGCCACGGCCAAAACTCATAAAGTAACTATGTTCAAGAATCAACATACTACACTAGGAGAATCAATAATACTATCTGAATTCTGAGTTCCAATGGATGCTAATCATTCTGAATTTCAAAGGATAAAGGGAGATGCCAAAACTGTTCAGAAACAAAAAGCTACTAGCCCCGCTCATCTAAATTAGAATCTGAGCTTCACTTAAAACTCGGAGATTTTATTACTCCTTAAATTCTTTTTATCCTATTTTACTCATCTAGTTGCTTGGGGACAAGCAACAGTTTAAGTTTGGTGTTGTGATGAGCGGATATTTTATACGCTTTTTGGGGGTAATTTTAGGTAGTTTTTAGTAAGTTCAAGCTACTTTTAGGGATGTTTTCATTAGTTTTTATGTTAAATTCA
>NC_029775.3:36044329-36054869 GCF_000817695.3 Arachis duranensis
TATGAGTTTGTGTGTTTTTCTGTGATTTCAAGTATTTTCTGGCTGAAATTGTGGGAGCTGAGCAAAAATCTGAGTTAGGCTGAAAAAGGACTGCTGATGCTGCTGGATTTTGACCTCCTTGCACTCGAAATGGATTTTCTGGAGTTACAGGAGTCCAATTGGCGCGCTCTCAACGGGTTTGGAAAGTAGACATCCAGGGCTTTCCAGCAATATATAATAGTCCATACTTTGCGTGAAGATAGACGACGTAAACTGGCGTTCAACGCCAGTTCCATGTTGTAGTTTGGCGTCCAGCGCCGAAACAGGTTACAAGTTGGAGTCCAACGCCTAAAACACGTTACAACCTGGCGTTCAACTCCAGAAACAGTCCAAGCACGTGAGAGGCTTAAGTCTCAGCCCCAGCACACACCAAGTGGGCCCCAAAAGTGGATTTCTGCACTATCTATCATAGTTTACTTATTTTCTTTAAACCTAGGTTACTAGTTTACTATTTAAACAACTTTTAGAGATTTACTTTGCACCTTATGACATTTTCAGATCTAAATTTTATACACTTTGACGACATGAGTCTCTAAACTCCATTGTTGGGGGTGAGGAGCTCTGCAGCGTCTCGATGAATTAATACAATTACCTTTGTTTTCCATTTAAACACGCTTGTTCCTATCTAAGATGTTCATTCGTGCTTAAACATGAAGAAGGTGATGATCCGTGATACTCATCACCTTCCTCAGATCCATGAACGTGTGCCTGACAACCACCTCCGTTCTACATCAGATTGAATGAGCTTCTCTTAGATTCCTTAATCAGAATCTTCGTGGTATAAGCTAGAATTGATGGCGGCCACTCTTGAGGATCTGGAAGGTCTAAACCTTGTCTGTGGTATTCCGAGTAGGATTCAAGGATTGAATGGCTGTGACAAGCTTCAAACTCGTGATTGCTGGGCGTGATGACAAACGCAAAGGGATCAATGGATCCTATTCCAACATGATCGAGAACCAACAGCTGATTAGACGTGCTGTGACAGAGCATCTGGACCATTTTCACTGAGAGGATGGGAGGTAGCCACTGACAATGGTGACAGCCTACATACAGCTTGCCATGGAAGGAGCCTTGCGTGTGGAAAAGGATTTCGAGGAAGAGTTGAAGTTCAGAGGACAAAGCATCTCCAAAACCCCAACATGTTCTTCATTAATAAAGTAACAATTACTTATTCCAAACACTTTTACTTCTTACAATTAAATCCAAATAACCTTATTGACATTCTGACTAAGATTAATAAAATAAACATAAATTGCTTCAAACCAATAATCTCCGTGGGATCAACCCTTACTCACGTAAGGTATTACTTGGACGACCCAGTGCACTTGCTGGTTAGTTGTGCGGATTGCAAATTCGTGCACCACGGGCACTTTTGCATTAGCAATTTGGCGCAAGGCCCATTCAACATACAATTCTCAGCTTTTTGTTTCATTCATTATTTCACATTTTCTTTTCTTTTCTTTATACCTCTGCATCACCTTACAGCTAAGCATACCTCTGCATCACCAAGTAGCTAAACGTACCTTCGCATCACCATAAAATAAGGCGTACCTCCGCATCACCAATTAAATTTAAATTCTTCCTAGAGACAACTTACATACCTTTGTTTAACTAAGTTCACACATGCTGTCAAATTTGGGCATACCCTTTGGATCTAAATCAAGGTTTTACCGTGTGTGGATTAGAATTGAATTTGATAGCCAACTTAGTAAAATCTTTTACTGCACTCAAGAGAATTCAAAAAAAAATACAGCAGGCAACCCTATTTTTGAAAAATATATAATAAATTCAATTCTAATAAGTTACTTCTCGATTTTGGTGAGGATACATTCAACACCCCTAAGTTTTAGAACAAACAAGTTTTAGGTTCATAGCACTTCGTTTGGTTAATCAAATGTCAATTGGAAGTGTTGTCCTGTTTCTGTAAATTGGTTCAGAATTTCTTGCAAACAACCCAGCTTCCATGAGACATAATTAACTCTACAAAACATCTATGAACATGAAATTTGTACTAACTTAAAATAGGCTTACATATGTTTAAAATACCTTTGGAATAAACTTAAAATTCTAAATATATAAAATGTTCTAGTGGCTGGAAGTTGTACTGCAGAACTAGAAAAACTAGAAAATTCTACAACAACCACTAAATTTCAAAAATTCACATCTTCCAAACCACTTGGCCAAATTTCATGAAATTTTTATAGAGAAATCTTGACTTCTTGAAGTTTGATAAAAAATCATTTGGATAAAAATCACGTCTAGATTGCTCTCAATTTTTATTTTAAGTTGTTGCTAAATATGCAGAAAATTCTACATTAAGTAATTTAACAACCCTTCATACCAAATTTTATATTCAAGCTTAAAATTTATTTAAAACCATAATTATAACTTTCTTTTGACTAATCAAAGTTATCAAAGTAATTAGCACAGCCCTAGGAGTTCAGACTTATCAATTCACTTTTTTCACAGTGCACATATACTTAATTGAACATGTATTTTTCTACACTATCATAAACATAATTTTTTTCCATAGGCACTCATCATCAACATACACATAATAAATCATTAATCATGGTCTTTCAAACTCACAATAATTCATCAATCTATAATGAACCATCATTTATCACAAGCACATACAACAACTAACTTAATATCCTGTCTATGAACTATCATTCATTGTAAGCACATACAACATCAAATATAATATTCTGTCTATTGGCACACAGAATTGTGATTTACACTTTTCACAACTCCGGTGCCACTAACCAGCAGATGCATTGGGTCATCCAAGTAATACCTTACGTGAGTAAGGGTCGATCCTACGGAGATTGTCAGCTTGAATCAAGCTATGGTTATATTGTAACTCTTAGTCAGGATATCAATAATAATTCTTAGTTTTATTTGTAAAAAGTAAAAGAACATGAAATAAATAATACTTGTTATGCAGTAATGGAGAACAGGTTGAGGTTTCGGAGATACTTTACCCTCTGAGTTTCTGCTTTCCTACTGCCTTCTTCTTCAAACACGCCTGGCTCCTTCTATGGCAAGCTTTATGTTGGTGGATCACCGTTGTCAATGGCTACCATCCGTCCTCTCAGTGAAAATATATCTGCTACGGTTTCCCACATGGCTAATCATCTGTCGGTTCTCACTTGTGTTGGAATAAGATCCATTGATCTTTTTGCACACTGCCACTGCGCCCAACAGTCGCGAGTTTGAAGCTCGTCACAGTCATCCTTTCCTAGATCCTACTCGGAATACCACAGACAATGTTTAGACTTTCTGGATCTCAGGAATGCTCTCTATTGATTCTAGCATATACCACGAAGATCCTAATCATGGGGTCGGATGCTCTGTTGTCAGGATCGTGAGTCGTGAGTCCAAGAGATACACACTCAAGCTGTCGCCCAATGACTACATTGAGCTCAGATAGAACGGAAGTGGTTTTCAGGCACGCGTTCATAATTTTGGGAATGATGATGAGTGTCACGAATCATCACATTCGCCATGGTGAAGTACGAGTGAATATGTTAGAACAGAAACAAGCGTGATTGAATAGAAACAGTAGTAATTGCATTAAGTCATCGAGGCACAGCAGAGCTCCTCACCCCCAACCATGGGGTTTAGAGACTCATGACGTCAAAGATACACTAAGGTTTGTCAAAAATGTCATTCGGTACCAAGTAAATCTCTAAAAGTAGTTTTTATACTAAACTAGTAACCTAGGTTTATAGAGAATGAGTAACTAGGTGCAGATAGTGCAGAAATCCACATCCAGGGCCCACTTGGTGTGTGTTTGGGCTGAGCTTCCTAGCTTTTACGTGCACAGGACGTCCTTGGAGTCTAGACGCCAATTTTGGTGCCATTTTGGGCGTTTAACTCTAGCTTTGATGCCAGTTCTGGCGTTTTACGCCAGAAAAAGGTCTTTGGTGGGTGTTTTGATGCCAGTTTGGGCCATCAAATCTAGGGCAAAGTATCAACTATTATACATTGCTGGAAAGCCCAAGATGTCTACTTTCCAACGCAATTGAGAGCACACCGATTGGGCTTTTGTAGCTCCAGAAAGTCCACTTCGAGTGCAGGGAGATTAGAATCCAACAATATCTTCAGCCCTTTCTCAGCCTCTGAATCAGATTTTTGCTCAGGTCCCTCAATTTCAACCAGAAAATACCTGAAATCACAGAAAAACACACAAACTCATAGTAAAGTCCAGAAATGTATTTTTGTATAAAAACTAATAAAAATATAATAAAAAGTGAGTAAAACATGCTAAAAACTATGTGAAAATACTACCAAAAAACGTATAATTTATCCGCTCATCATCTATCCTATCTCTTATCTTCCTTCGAGAATTCACAAACTGATGAGCGGATAATTTGTACGCTTTTTGGCATTGTTTTTAGTATGTTTTTAGTATGATCTAGTTAGTTTTTAGTATATTTTTATTAGTTTTTAGTTAAAATTCACTTTTCTGGACTTTACTATAAGTTTGTGTGTTTTTCTGTGATTTCAGGTATTTTTTGGCTGAAATTGAGGGACCTGAGCAAAAATCTGATTCAGAGACTAAAAAGGACTGCAGATGCTGTTGGATTCTGACCTCCCTGCCCTGATTCAGAGACTGAAAAGGACTTCAGATGCTGTTGGATTCTGACCTCCCTGCACTCGAAGTGGATTTTCTGGAGCTACAAAAGCTCAATTGGCGCGCTCTCAACGGCGTTGGAAAGTAGACATCCTGGGCTTTCCAGCAATATATGATAGTCCATACTTTGCTCAAGATTTGATGGCCCAAACCGGCGTACAAAGTCACCCTCAGAATTCCCAGCGTTAAACGCCGGAACTGGCACCAAAATGGGAGTTAAATGCCCAAACTGGCATAAAAGCTGGCGTTTAACTCCAAGAATAGTCTCTACACGAAAAATGCTTCAATGCTCAGTCCAAGCACACACCAAGTGGGCCCGGAAGTGGATTTTTATGTCATTTACTCATCTCTGTACACCCTAGGCTACTAGTTCTCTATATATAGGACCTTTTACTATTGTATTTTAATCTTTTGGACATCTAGTTCTTAGATCAGATCTTGGTTCTTCTGGTTCCCTCTCTGGGGCCGAGACCAATGATCACTCTTGTTCTTATGTATTTTCAACGGTGGAGTTTCTACACACCATAGATTAAGGTGTGGAGCTCTGCTGTACCTCGAGTATTAATGCAATTACTATTGTTCTTCCATTCAATTCCGCTTGTTCTTGTTCTAAGATATCACTTGTTCTTCAACTTGATGAATGTTTTTTTTGTATACTATAGCTACTGTATATAAGTGTAGCCTTAGATCCCTCATTGTTTTTTTTTATTTTTTGTATATATATAAAATTTTTTTCTAAAACCTAATATTTAATAATATAATTATATATAATCCTATCATTTTAATTAAATTAGTAAAATATTATAAAATAAAAATAATATATAATAATACAATCCAATATTCTTTAAATAATAAAAATTATCCTAAAACAAAATTTCGGTTGCCATAATAAATTAGCAGCCATAAGATCTTCTATTTGGGAATAATACAAATTATTTCTCTAAAAATAAAATTTATTTCTCTAAAAATAAATTTCTTCAAAATCAATTGCACATGTACAGGACGAAGTGGTTGTCTTTTTTTTTGTAGATCAGATGTTGGTATTGCCTGCTCCGATTGAGGCCTAGCTGACTGACTTCTGCGCATTTCCTTGTTTGAGAGTGTGCTTCTAATAATCCTTGCACTACCTTCATGCTTCTGAAACTCCTAACTTAAATAATGCCACCTGAGACATGACCACACTTAATCATTAGAAATAGTTCAAGTTAAGAGCACCAGCAGCACCTTCCTTCAATTAAAAACAGCAACACTTGCTTTGATACCATATTAGAATGCAAATTAATCGAGAAACATCAAAAAGCTACTTTCACTAATGAGTAACGCAACTCACAAGTGTAAAGGATCAAGCATCCACCTCTAACATAATAAAAAAAAACAAACATATATATCAAGAAAAAGAAAAAGAATCAGTCGGTGACATCAGTTCCAGTTGAAACAGAAAATGAAGTAATAAAATTTGACTCTTAAATCACTCACCTTTAAGAGCAGAACTGCAGATGCTATAGAATAGCGACCCTGTTAAAATCTTTGTTCATCATCCCTTAAAGTTTTCTATATCTGCATAATGGTATATTGATTTGAAGTCATAAACTATAAACATTAAAAAAATTGGAATGGTTGAGTGCTAATAAATCAAACAAAACTATGGATTTCTTTATAGGAAATAGCAGAAATGGGTTCTCAAGGTAAATATTTTGTTCGATTTGAAGCAGAGGCAAGTGCAAAAACTCCCTTGAAGGAAGATCTAGTTACACTTACACGCATTTCAAGAATGAGCATGTGACAGTGACACTTTTTTCAGCTAAAAGTTAGCGATCCATTAAACACGGTATACACATGAGCTTTGTGCAGGTGAATGGAATCATTTTAAAATTGAGAGTAAAAAGTAAAACATTACCGTTAAGCACAACATAACAAATAAAAGTACACATTCATGGTGCTACTTGCAATGCAATGTTTCCATGTAAAAGGGACAAGTAAAATATAGGCAACTCATGGTATATACTATATAGTATACAAAGGAGGGATAAAAAAAAAGAAAATCAAATCAATGAGGAAGAAAACCTATATATTCCCTTGAGTTTCTCACAAACACATGTAGCTCCTATCAAGGCTATATATCCAAATATAAGAAAAACAAAAAGCGTGAAGCAATGATATTGTACTTTATTATTTCTTGTTTTAGTCTCAGGTGGTTACAGAACAATATAAATGTATGGGAAAGAAAAAGAGACAAGATTTCACTTCACAATTGGAGTTTGAAATGATGATGATTCTTGAAGCAAAAGAGCATCCGAATACCTCATTTTCAGAAGCGCCAAGACTATGCAAATGCAAGCAAGATGAATCTGAGATTTGATATTATAATTTTTAATTGTAGTTGATAAGAAGAAAGATGATTAAAAGTGCCGAAGAAAGCATAAAGCAGAAAGACAGCAAATCAGAAATCTATGGGAATCTGCAGGCTGTGTTTATAGAAATGGATAGCGCTCAAGATATAAGCATAAGCCTTCAAACCTTGTCCCAATTACTACATAAACAAAAACTAGATTACAATTTTTTAAAAACTGTAAACAGATTATCTTCCAAAGTTGTTAATCACATGTCACCTTATCAATTACCACATAATTTTGATTTCAAGGCATGTTTTGTTTGATGAAACTAAATTTCCTTATCATGAATTATTCAAAGCAGATTCTCCATCTCCAACTTACAATCAATTTCCTCATACTGTTTTAACTTTTCCTAATTTTACTACTATATCATCTCATAATACAAGTCAAAATTCTACACCTACTGCTACCTCAACAAATGAGATAAGGGATGCTAGAAGAGCAGAGAATTTCAAAAAATAGTGAAGCATCAACTCAAGTGAGAAGCATTACTAACAAAATGAGTATTTATAGCATGAAGACAGAAATATATTACAATTAAGAGAATAGATGAGACTTGGAATCATTGTAGATGTGAAATAATTGAGTACAAGGTTTATATGCTAGTATGAAACAATGATTACTTATACAACTATGAAGCTAAAAACGAACTTAACAAGCAAGATGCAAAATCAGAAAGCAAATTCTAATGAAGCAAGCGACATAAACTCAAAAAATTAGAAAGACAATACCACAGCAAAATAACTTTAACTCCTATCATGTACTATTCATACAGTAAAATAAAAATGTTCACTCAAACAGAATTCAGAGTAGATTCATAAGATAATACGCATTCAGAAGCTAAAACCTATAACCCTAAAAATTAGAAACAATACGCATTCAGAAGCTAAAACCCCCAAATTAAAAATCATTAAATCAGAACCCTAAACCGCAGTACACCTTCTCACAAAACCAAAGTCAATTCATCACAAATTGAATAAAGAACAAAATTAGAATTCAACACTAATAATAACAAGCAATGATCAACTGCGATTCTGCACGGAAAAGCTTCTAACACAGACAGCACGGCAGAAATTGAACCAGACATAGAAAAACCCTAATTAAATATGAAATTGTGATATAGAATCCTAATTAAATTTAACACTAATTGCAGAGTATAGAACAAATTTTCTTCAATTGGCAATTTTACTATGGTGGTACAGGGTGATCAGCAGAGCATATAAAAGTGCCGTTAAACATCTCACCTTACCTTATCATGTGAAAGAAGTTCAAATAATTAGGGTCAAAATAGCGCTCACAGAGATCTTCCATTACCTGCACAATAAAATGGACTTCAAGTGTCAACTAATTAATCAAAACAGATGTACGTAAAAGAGAATAAAAGAAAGATTATAACTGAGGGCTGAAAATATTATGAAGCAGGCAATGAAATTAAACAGCCTTCCCCACAGAAATTGGACCTGAGTGGCTAACCTAACATTGGGGGCCTTCTTCAAAAGGAATATTGAGCCCAGCTGCATCAACTTGAGCCGTGTGTTTTGTTCTTGACAATGAGGATTAAGAACCCTAATTGCCTAAATCAGAGAAAGAGAGGATACAGAACAGAGAATGCTTACCTGGTGACAGAGGATACGACCATGGTGATGAGCGGCGACGGTGAAGAAGAGATGAGCGGCAACGCAACGGCTTGGAGACGGTGCAGCAACTCAGCGACGAGCTCCAGTCGATGGCAGCGCGGCGACAGAGCACAACGGCGGTGAGACATCCCATTCGAGATCCTCGGCGGCGGTACATCAGCCTGGCGGTGGCAGAACGGCGACGGCAACAAGCCCTAGCAGCGGCGGTGGAGCTTCAGCGGCGACGGAGCACCCCTTTCTTCTCTCCTCCATTGCGTTTTCTCTTCCTCGAGCTCTCTCTCTCTCACTGGCATTCGACGACGACGACGGCAGATCCCTAGCCAGTTAGCCGCCATCGTTCTCTCCTTCCTTCCCTCTCCTCTCTTCTTCTTCCCGTTCTCCCCCTTAGCTTTCTGATTTCTTCGTGTGTGTTGAGTGAGGAGGAGGGTGTGTATTGCGTGAGTGAGGGAGTGAAGGTGATACAGGGCAAATAAAATTTCACTTAAGTGTTTATTTGGTATTTTAATATTAGGAGACACTTATGAAGCGCACCCAAAACTTAACAAATGGGTTACTTTTTAAAAGCGTTCCCTTTGATCTAAAAAATGTACCCATAGCTTTTTAGATTTGGCTATGCTTTATAAGTGATATTTAAACTATCTAAGGAGACGCTTTTGAAGTGATGCCTTAATAGTGTTTCCTTTTCTCTTATAAAAGGGCATCATGCGAAAAAGCGTAGCCTATTCTAAGAATAGGCTACGCTTTTTAAATGTAGCTTAAAAAAAGTGTGGCTGAATGGGTATTTTTCTTGTAGTGGTCTAACCTTGTCTGTGGTATTCTGAGTAGGATTCAATGATTGAATGACTGTGACGTGCTTCAAACTCCTGAGGGCGGGGCGTTAGTGACAGACGCAAAAGAATCACTGGATTCTATTCCGGCCTGATCGAGAACCGACAGATGGATAGCTGTGCCGTGACAGGGTGCGTTGAACATTTCCACTGAGAGGATGGGAGGTAGCCACTGACAACGGTGAAACCCTTGCTTAAGCTTGCCATGGAAAGGAGTAGGAAGAATTGGATGAAGACAGTAGGAAAGCAGAGAGACGGAAGGGACCAGCATCTTCATACGCTTATCTGAAATTCCTACTAATGAATTACATAAGTATCTCTATCTTTATCTTTATGTTTTATTCGCATATCACCATACCCATTTGAGTTTGCCTGACTAAGATTTACAAGGTGACCATAGCTTGCTTCATACCAACAATCTCTGTGGGATCGACCCTTACTCGCGTAAGGTTTATTACTTGGACGACCCAGTACACTTGCTGGTTAGTTGTGCGAAGTTGTGTTTATGCCATGGTATTGAACACCAAGTTTTTAGTTTCATCACCGGGGATTATTTGAGTTGTGAAAAGTATTGATCACAATTTCGCGCACCACTTGCCACCAGGTGAAAATAATGGTGATCCACACGCTACCAAGTTTTTGGCGCCGTTGCCGGGGATTGTTCGAGTATGGACAACTGACGGTTCATCTTGTTGCTTAGATTTGGTATTTTTTTTCGGAATTCTTGAAGATGAATTCTAGAGTTTCATGGTGATTTGTTGAAGTCTGGCTGGCTGTGAAGCCATGTCTAATCTCATTGGACCGAGGTTTCAACTTATCACCACAAAAGCTTGTTGATTTCTTATCAACCTTGCTCTTGGAGCAGTGATCTGCTAAGGCTTGGCTGGCCTCTGGCCATGTCTAGTGTTTTGGACCGAAGCTTTCTTTGAAAGCTTGGCTGGCTGTGAAGCCATGTCTAATTCCTGGACCGGAGTCTTAGACTAACCATTGCATGATTCCTGGAAT
>NC_029775.3:36054874-36056311 GCF_000817695.3 Arachis duranensis
GAGTCTTAGACTAGCATTGCACTGATTCCTGGAATTCTCATTAAGAATTTTGATACCTTTATTTTCTTTTTCCACTTAATTTTCGAAAAAAAAAGCACAAAAAAAAATTTTCATAAAATCCAAAAATATTCCTTGTTTGAGTCTAGTGTCTCATGTTAAGTTTGGTGTCAATTGCATGCATTCATTCATGTGTCTTAAGGATCTTCAAATAATTCTTGATGATTTCTTACTCTAATCTTTGAATTCTCTTGACTTGAGTGTTTATGTGTCTCACATGCATTCCCATTAGTGTCAGTAGTATACAAACTGCTAAGTTTGGTGTCCTGCATGCATTGATATTTGATTCTTGTTGCATTTTGATTTTTCCTTATTATTAAAAAATCCAAAAATATTTTTAATTTGTGTCTTCTCAAGTCAATAATACAGAGAATTAAAGATTCAGAACATACTCAAGTCAACAATACAGAGAATTGAAGATTCAGAACATTCTGCAGAGGAATTATACAGAAAACGTTGGGCGTTCAAAACGCCCAGTGAAGGAGGACAGACTGGCGTTTAAGCGCCAACCAGGGTACCTAGTTGGGCGTTTAACGCCCAAAAGGGTAGCATTTTGGGCGTTAAACACCAGAATGTGCACCATTCTGGGCGTTTAACGCCAGGATGGCACAAGAGGGAAGATTCTGTTTTTAATGCAGATTTTTTTCAGTTTTCAAACTTTTTCAAAATCAAATCTTTTTCAAATCATATCTTTTCAATCAAATCTTTTTCAAAATCAATTTCTCTCTATTTTTAAAAATACTTGCTATCAATCAATGATTTGATTCAACATTTCAAGTATGTTGCCTTTTCTGTTGAGAAAGGTTTAATGTTTGAATAATATCTTTTCTTGATAGCCAAGTCATTAATTTTCAAAATCAAATTTCTTTTTTTAAAATATTTTCCAAATCATATCTTCTCAATCACATTTTTTTTAAATCTAATCATATCTTTTTAACCACATCTTTTTCAAAATAGTTTTCAATCAAATCTTTTTGATTTCTAATTTCAAAATCTTTTTCAAAAATCACTTGATTTCTTGTCCACTTTCATTTTCGAAAATCAATTAGTGTTTTTCAAAAATGTTTTCAAAATCTTTTACTTGATTTTCGAAAATTACTTCCCCTCTTCTCACATCCTTCTATTTATGAACTAACACTATTCCTTAATGCAAAATTTGAACTCCATCTTCTTTGATAAGTTCGAATTTTCTACTTCTGTCTTCTACTTTTCTTTTCCTCTGACACCTAAAGGAATCTCTATACTGTGACACAGAGGATTCCACATTTTCTTGTTCCCTTTCTTATGAGCAGAAGCAAGGACAAAAGCATTCTTGTTGAGGCTGATCCTGAACCTGAAAGGACCTTGAAGAGAAAGCTAAGAGAAGCTAAGGCACAATTC
>NC_029775.3:36057608-36057978 GCF_000817695.3 Arachis duranensis
ATAATGGTGGAAGAAACAGGTTTAGCAATAGCAAGCCTTTTCCATCATCTTCTCAGCAACAGACAGAGAGCTCTAAGCAGAATACCTCTGACTTAGCAACCATGGTCTCTGATCTAATCAAAACCACTCAAAGTTTCATGACTGAAACAAGTTCCTCCATTAGAAACTTGGATGCACAAGTGGGTCGGCTGAGCAAGAAAATTACTGAACTCCCTCCTAGTACTCTTCCAAGCAATACAGAAGAAAATCCAAAAGGAGAGTGCAAGGCCATCAACATGGCCGAATTTTAGGAGGAAGGAGAGGCAGTGAACACCACTGAGGAAGACCTCAATGGACGTCCACTGGCCTCCAATGAGTTCCCCAATGAGGA
>NC_029775.3:36058568-36058902 GCF_000817695.3 Arachis duranensis
GCAACCCAATGTTATATTTTATATATTTTTCTTTGTTATTTTATATTTTTTGTAGGTTGATGATCATGAGAAGTCACAAAATCAATGAAAAAAGCAAAAACAGAATGAAAAACAGAAAGAAAAATAGCACACCCTGGAGGAGAGCGTACTGGCGTTTAAATGCCAGCAAGGCTAGCTGTTGGGCGTTTAACGCCCAGTCTGGCACCATTCTGGGCGTTTAACGCCAGAAAGGGGCACCAGACTGGCGTTAAAAGCCAGAAAAGGGCAAGAAGCTGGCGTTAAACGCCAGAAATGGGCACCAGCCCGGCGTTTAACGCCAGAATTGGCACAAAAC
>NC_029775.3:36060602-36061138 GCF_000817695.3 Arachis duranensis
TTTGTGTCTTGTGATCATTAGTGTCTTAGTGCCTATGCCTTAAAGTTATGAATGTCCTATGAATCCATCACCTTTCTTGAATGAAAAATGTGTTCTTAATTGAAAAAGAAAAGAATTGCATGAATTTTGAATTTTATAACAGTTTAATTATTTTGATGTGGTGGCAACACCTTTGTTCTCTGAATGTATGCTTAAACAGTGCATATGTCTTTTGAATTTGTGGTTCATGAATGTTGGCTCTTGAAAGAATGATGAAAAAGGAGACATGTTACTGAGGATCTGAAAAATCATAAAAATGATTCTTGAAGCAAGAAAAAGCAGTAAATACAAAAAAAAAATATTTCGAAAAAAAAGGGGAGAAAAAGAAAACGAAAAAAAAAGAAAAGAGAAAAAGAGAAATAAAGTTGTGATCCAAGGCAATAAGAGTGTGCTTAAGAACCCTGGACACCTCTAATTGGGGACTTTAGCAAAGCTGAGTCACAATCTGAAAAGGTTCACCCAATTATGTGTCTGTGGCATGTATGTATCCGGTGGTA
>NC_029775.3:36062333-36067575 GCF_000817695.3 Arachis duranensis
TTCTATTCCGGCCTGATCGAGAACCGACAGATGGATAGCCGTGCCGTGACAGGGTGCGTTGAACATTTCCACTGAGAGGATGGGAGGTAGCCACTGAGAAAGGAAAAACTGGGTTAATAGTTAGTAATGCTTCTAGGGTTGTTCCTTTACTAACTTATTTTATAAATATATACATATATATATATATATATGTATATAAACTTATGCGTGTCGGTGAATGTTATAAAGAATGAGAAATCACAGGCCTCGCAGGGTAGAGTGGTTACACCCAGCATGAGCTTGAGGTCATCAACGAGTTCATCGCCTGTCTCTATTTTGGCCAGCATATCGTCGATAGACTTCAAGTATAGTCCGAGAGAGATCTTTGAAGATCTTGGTGACAAGCCTATGGTAGGTAGCCCCGGTGTTCTATAATCTGAAAGGTATGATTTTGTAGTAGTACATGCCTTCAGGAATTACAAACGCCATTTTCTTCTCATCTGGCTCGTGCATTGGTATTTGATTGTATCCCAAGTAGGCATCCATGAAGCTGAGTGATGAACAGATTTTTGTGTGGTCTAGAATTTCACAAATGAATTCTCATTGAAAGTATAGTTTCTAAACCAATAATAATCCTTTCATACAAAAGTTTGGTTGTCACAAGTAACAAACCCCTAAAAATAATAACCGAAGTATTCAAACCTCGGGTCATCTCTTAAGGAATTGCAGGGAAGTGTTCTTATAATTGGTTACGTAAAGGCATAATTTGGGGTTTTTTGAAATAAAAAGCAAGAATTGTAAATGGTAATGAAAATCAAATGATAAAGAGGTCTTGGCAAGGTTTGGTGGTCAAGGATCTCTATCCTTATCACTAACCACAACATGAGAATTGGCAAGGATCAATCCCATTAAATCATCCTCTAACTAGTAGTAAAGGAAAGTTAAATGAGCTATATCAATCCAAGTCCATAAGTCCTAGCTCTCCACCAATTCAATTAGTGAGAACTAGAGTCAATGGCTACCAATCATCAATTACTTGGACATTAGTAACTCAAGAGTTCCTAAGTTACCATCCCAAGCCAAGAACATAAAATCCTACTCTAGCATCCTTCCAAGCATTTTATCAAACACTTGGAGGGCATAAAATAAAAGCATAAAAACAACCAATTGTAAATATAAATGAGGACAATTGAAGGAAGAAACAATAGACATGAAATACCTCAAATTGCATAAAAAGGAAAATCAATCTAACATGAAGTGTTCATAAACTAAATTATAGAATGAATAGATCATAAGAGAAAATAGATAAACTAAAATACTAGAACAAATAAGATTAGAAGAAAACTAAATTAAAGTAGAATAGAAATCTGAAATTGAAAAGGAATAAAATTAAGAATCCTAAAACCTAAAGAGAGGATAGGCTCTAGAAAACTACATCTAAAACCTAAATTGTGAATGATGAGAAGTGTCTCCCCGATACCCCTACTCCCCAGCCTCTAATCAATATTTTTGGGCTTGAAACTGAGCCAAAAACAGCTCAGAAATCGCTGAACTTTTGCACCATCCACGCGTACGTGTACTTTGCACGTGCGCGTCCCTAAATGCCAGGTCAACTATGACTAATTATATATCGTTGCGAAGCCCCGGATATTAAATTTCTAATGCAACTAGAACTGCCTCATTTGGACCTCTGTAGCTCAAGTTATGGTCAATTAAGTGCAAAGGGGTTAGGGCTGACAGCTTTGTAGTTCCTTCAGCTTCTTGTATTCCTTCCACTTTTGCATGCTTCTTTTCCATCCTCTAAGCCATTCTTGCCCTGTAATCTCTGAAAACATTTAACACACATATCAAGACATCGAATGGTAATGAGAGAGGATTAAACATAGCAAATTTATGGCCAAAGAAGCATGTTTTCAATCATAGCATAAGATTAGGAAGGAAAGTGTAAAACGTGCGAATTTTGTGAATAAATGTGAGAATAGTGGATAAAATCTACTCAATTAAGCACAAGATGTACCACGAAATAGTGGTGCATCAAATCTCCCCACACTTAAACATTAGCATGTCCTCAAGCTAAGTTCAAGAGAATCTATAAGAGTGAAGAAGAATGGTAGAAAGTATGAAATGCAACCTATCGATATGAATGCGACTACATGCAAAATACTTTTACCGACTTGGTGAAAAGTAAATAAACCCTTCAAGAACAAATATGAACTGGATTTCACTAATTCAAATCATAAAAATAAAGTACAAATAGACTTGCAGAAGAAAATAGCTAATGAAAGCTGGGAACAAAGAATCAAGCATCGAACCCTCACCGGAAGTTTATACACTCTAATTACTCAAGTGTTTAAGGTTCGATTCTCTCAATTCTCTAGTAATCTTTCTTTCTAAGACTTGCTATTCTTCTACTCATTCAACAGAAATTTAATGCACAAATACACAAATCAAGAGGTCTTTTATGGGTTGTAATGGGGTCAAGGTCAACGTAGGATTGTATTTGGTCAACTGGACTAAAATATGAATCCTTGATTAACCTAAACTTCTCACCTAACTTAGGACAATCCATGTAATTAAAATGCAAAATCTAACTACCTATTAACTATGTTTTTCACATATTCATGCATCCAAATTCTAGTTCAACTCATATGCATTGCTATCATTTACTTTAGGGTATTTTGTCCCCTTTTTTATTTATTTGCTCTTTTCCTTTTCTTTTTTTCTTTTGTTTTTGTCAATGCATATGACTAAGGTATTGAATGTAGAAACATGTCCTCAACATTCTTTGCACATTTTTTACAAGAAGTATACAACACCCAATTCTCAAACCAAAAATTGGCAAACCCAGCTTCCCCACACTTAAATCATGAATACTCTCACTAGTCTAAGCTAACCAAGGATTCAAATTAAGAACATTATTGTTTTTCGCTTAGAGTTAGTGATGAGCTAGAGAAAAGAATAAATGGGATAAGTAGGCTCAACATTGGTTTACAAAGGATAATGAAAAGGTTAAGGCCATATGGGTATGTAAGCTCAGTGAAACAAGGCCTCAATCATATAAGTGCATGCATACATCAAATAATGAAAGTATAGAATTAAGCAAGACAAAAATCACAATTATAGAGAGAACAACACACACAAAAAATAAAATATTGGTTGATAAAATGCAACCAATTGAATAGGCTCAAAATCTCACTGGTTTTGTGTGTCGAGCTCTAAACCATGTTCCAAAATAAAATTTCTTCAAACAAGTTTAACAAAAATTTAATTCAAATTAGTGAAATGCTATAAAAAGTTTCTTGAAAAAGAAATTATTACTTCAACCAAGTAGTGGTAAAGTATGCACGAAATCTAACAAACATGCAATCAATCATGCAAATGCAACAATGAACTAACAAAGGAAATTAAACATTGTTGTTGAGAGGGAACTAACTAACCCGTGGAAGTCGGTATCAACCTCCCCACACTTAAAGGTTGCACCGTCCTCGGTGCATGCAAAGACGTGCAAGTAGACAGGGATTGTGAGTTACAACTACTGCTCTTTCTTTAATGGATTATGTAGATGGACTTGTTGTTCGCCCCATTTAAAAGCTTTTCCTTTTTCTTTCTTGATGGCCATCCTGAAAGAAGAGAGAAAGGAAGAAGAGTAACCCACAAACAAAGATAGGAAAACAAATAGAATATGGGTGGGTTGATGCCAAATAATGAGGATCTCAACTACATGGTAGATACAACATGCAAGTGAGAAAACAGTAGAAGAAAATGGCATATGAATAGTGCAAAGATTGCAATAATGAAGGAGAGAGTGTGGGTAATGAAACACAATAGAAGTGCATATCAATGCAAATGGAATACAAGTATCATAAAAATTAGCATTGACTTATAATTAATAACACCCAACAGTTCAAATTAAGTCACGAAGCACCAAAATAATTCAAGAAAAGATGCAACAGTTGAATAAGAACATTTAATACCAATGGTAAAATAGGCAATTAGAAAAGAAGATAAAAACATGAACAAAATTAAATTGCAATGAAGGAAAGTATGCAAATGCAATATGTAAAAGAGAAGGAAAGAGAATAAGGATGAGAAGGGGGAAGAAAATATAGTTTCTAAACCAACAATAGTCCTTTCATACAAAAGTTTGGTTGTCACAAGTAACAAACCCCTAAAAATAATAACCGAAGTATTCAAACCTCGGGTCATCTTTCAAGAAATTGCAGGGAAGTGTTCTTATAATTGGTTATGTAAAGGTATAATTTAGGGTTTTTTGAAATAAGAAGCAAGAATTGTAAATGGTAATGAAAGTCAAATGATAAAGAGGTCTTGGCAATGTTTGGTGGTCAAGGATCTCTATCCTTATCACTAACCACAACATGAGAATCGACAAGGATCAATCCCATTAAATCATCCTCTAACTAGTAGTAAAGAAAAGTTAAATGAGCTATATCAATCCAAGTCCATAAGTCCTAGCTCTCCACCAATTCAATTAGTGAGAACTAGAGTCAATGGTTACCAATCATCAATTACTTGGACATTAGTAACTTAAGAGTTCCTAAGTTACCATCCCAAGCCAAGAACATAAAATCCTACTCTAGCATCCTTCCAAGCATTTTATCAAACACTTGGAGGTCATAAAATAAAAGCATAGAAAAGTAATAAGAGAACAATAAATCTAAACAACAAATTGTAAATATAAATGAGGATGATTAAAGGAAGAAACAATAGACATGAAATACCTTAAATTGCATAAAAAGGAAAATCAATCTAACATGAAGAGTTCATAAACTAAATTGTAGAATGAATAGATCACAAGAGAAGATAGATAAACTAAAATACTAGAACAAAGAAGAGTAGAAGAAAACTAAATTAAAGTAGAATAGAAATCTGAAATTGAAAAGGAATAAAATTAAGAATCCTAAAACCTAGAGAGTGGAGAGAGCCTCTTCCTCTAGAAAACTACATCTAAAACCTAAATTATGAATGATGAGAAGTGTCTCCCTGATTCCCCAGCTCTCCAGCCTCTAATCAGTATTTTTAGGCTTGAAACTGGGCAAAAAACAGTTCAGAAATTGCCCCCAGTGATTTCTGATACGCTGAACTTTTGCACCATCCACGCGTACAAGTATGCGCGTGCGCGTACTTTGCGCGTGCGCATCCCTAAACGCCAGGTCAATGATGAGCGGATAATTTGTATGCTTTTTGGCATTGTTTTTAGTATGTTTTTAGTATGATCTAGTTAGTTTTTAGTATATTTTTATTA
>NC_029775.3:36071272-36071795 GCF_000817695.3 Arachis duranensis
GGGGTGTTAGTGACAGACGCAAAAGAATCACTGGATTCTATTCCGGCCTGATTGAGAACCGACAGATGAATTCCGCTATGTTGTGACAGAGCATATGCAATCGCTTTCACTGAGAGGATGGGAGGTAGCCACTGACAACGGTGAAACCCTTGCTTAAGCTTGCCATGGAAAGGAGTAAGAAGGATTGGATGAAGACAGTAGGAAAGTGATGAGCGGATAATTTATACGCTTTTTGGCATTGTTTTCATATAGTTTTTAGTAAGTTTAAGCTACTTTTAGGGATGTTTTCATTAGTTTTTATGTTAAATTCACATTTCTGGACTTTACTATGAGTTTGTGTGTTTTTCTGTGAATTCAGGTAAATTCTGACTGAAATTGAGGGATTTGAGCAAAACTCTGAAGAAGGCTGACAAAAGGACTGCTGATGCTGTTGGATTCTGACCTCCCTGCACTCGAAATGGATTTTCTGGAGCTACAGAACTTCAATTGGCGCGCTCTCAACGGCGTTGGAAAGTAGACATCC
>NC_029775.3:36074242-36075045 GCF_000817695.3 Arachis duranensis
CACTGTCAAGCTATTGACATTAAAGAAGCGCTTGTTGGGAGGCAACCCAATTTTATTTATCTAATTTTATTTTATTTTGTTTCTTTGTTATTTTTGTGTTTAATTAGTTACATGATCATGAGGAGTCACGAAAAAATAAAAAAAATTAAAAACAGAGTCAAAAATAGAAGAAAAAATTTTTCACCCTGGAGGACGCACGGGCTGGCGTTCAACGCCCAGAAGATGCATCTGGCGGGCGTTCGGCGCCAGAACAGAGCATCTTCCTGGCGCTGAACGCCCAAAACAAGCAACAACCTGGCGTTAAACGCCAGGATGGTGCACAGAGAAGACAAACTGGCGCTGAACGCCAGGAACAAGCATGAAACTGGCGTTCAACGCCAGAAACATGCATCACATGGGCGTTGAACGCCCAGAACATGCACCAATGGGCGTTTGAACGCCAGAATGGTGTGCCAAGGCAATTTACATGCACACCTCAGGACCTGTGGACCCCACAGGATCATCTCAGGATCTGTGGACCTCACAGGATCCCCACCTACCTCGCCCTTTCTCTTTCTATTCATGGTCATTCCTTCTATTTTTCATTCACCACCTACATCTATCCACTCTTCCTCATACATCCCACCTACCTTTACAATTCAACTTCTCTTTCCCACCCAATCCCACCCATATAGCCGAATCCATCTCCCCTCACTCACCTCCATTTTTCTTCTTCTTCTTCCTCTTTTCTTTCTTCTCTTGCTCGAGGGCGAGCAATATTTTAAGTTTGGTGTGGTAAAAGCATAGCTTTTTTGCTTTTCCAT
>NC_029775.3:36075212-36075746 GCF_000817695.3 Arachis duranensis
GGATTCATTCCTTGTTCTTTATTTCTTTCTGTTTTCGTTTTTAATATTGTGTTTATCTATGTTTTGTGTCTTTACTTCATGATCATTAGTATGTAACCATGCCTTAAAGATTATGAATAATTCCATGAGTCCTTCACCTCTCTTAAATGAAAAATGTTTTAATTCAAAAGAACAAGAAGTACATAATTTTCGAAATTATTAGTGAATTTAATTTAATTATATTGATGTGGTGGCAATAATTTTTCTTTTCTGAATGAATGAATGAACAGTGCATATTTTTGATCTTGTTGTTTATGAGTGTTAAAATTATTGGTTCTTGAAAGAATGATGAACAAAGAGAAATGTTATTGATGATCTGAAAAACATCATGAAATTGATTCTTGAAGCAAGAAAAAGCAGTCAAAAAAAAAAAAGTGGCGAAAATTTTAGCAAAGATCCAAGGCTTTGAGCATCAAATGGATAGGAGGGCCCAAGGAAATAAAATCCAGGCCTAAGCGGCTAAATCAAGCTGTCCCTAACCATGTGCTTGTGTCA
>NC_029775.3:36076235-36076560 GCF_000817695.3 Arachis duranensis
AATAAACCTTATGCCACTCTCTGTAATGGAGAAGCTGGGAATCATTGAGGTACAACCTGCCTTGTTCTCATTACAATTGGCAGATAAGTCAGTAAGACAAGCTTATGGAATAGTGGAGGACGTTCTAGTAAAAGTTGAAGGATTTTACATCCCTGCTGATTTCATAATCCTAGATACTAGGAAGGAAGATGATGAATGCATCATCCTAGGAAGACCTTTCCTTGCCACAGCAGAAGCTGTGATAAGATGTCAACAGAGGAGAGTTAGTCCTTTAATTGAATGGGGAATACCTTGTGTTTCAAGCACATGGTCATCCCTCTGTGAC
>NC_029775.3:36076660-36077272 GCF_000817695.3 Arachis duranensis
GGGTTCATCCTCCCAAGTCTCATTTCCAAATAACTTGTCATTTAGCTTCATGATTGCTCCAATGTATTTAGCAACTTGCTCCTCAGTGACATACTCATCCTCTTCAGAGGAGGAATACTCATCAGAGCTCATGAATGGCAGAAGTAAGTCCAATGGGATCTCTATGGTCTCAGTTTGAGCCTCAGATTTCCAAGGTTCCTCATTGGGGAACTCAGTGGAGGTCAGTGGACGTCCAGTGAGGTCTTCCTCAGTGGCGTTCACTGCCTCTTCTTCCTCCCAGAATTCGGCCATGTTGATGGCCTTGCACTCTCCTTTTGGATTTTCTTCAGTATTGGTTGGGAGACTGCTTGGAGGAAGTTCAGTAATTTTCTTGCTCAGCTGACCCACTTGTCCTTCCAAATTCCTAATGGAGGATCTAGTTTCAGTCATGAAACTTTGAGTGGTTTTAATTAGATCAGAGACCATGGTTGCTAAGTCAGAGGTATTCTGCTTAGAACTCTCTGTCTGTTGCTGAGAAGATGATGGAAAAGGCTTGCTATTGCTAAACCTGTTTCTCCCACCATTATTGTTATTGAAACCTTGTTGAGGTCTCTGTTGATCCTTCTATGAAAG
>NC_029775.3:36079446-36079872 GCF_000817695.3 Arachis duranensis
ATCTTGAAGATCACCAAGATACATGAATGCATGCAATTGACACCAAACTTATGATGAGACTCTAGACTCAAACAAGAAATAGTTTTGGATTTTATGATTTTGTAATTTTTTTTTGTGTTTTTTTTTTTTCTAAAATTAAATGGGAAAGGTATCAAAATTCTTAATGAGAATTCCAGGAATCAGTGCAATGTTAGTCTAAGACTCCGGTCCAGGAATTAGACATGGCTTTACAGCCAGCCAAGCTTTCAAAGAAAGCTTCAGTCCAAAACACTAGACATGGCCAGAGGCCAGCCAAGCCTTAGCAAATCACTGCTCCAAAAGCAAGATTGATACGAGATCAACAAGCTCTTGTGGTGATGAGTTGAAACCTCGGTCCAATGAAATTAGACATGGCTTCTCAGCCAGCCAGATTTCAACAAATTATCA
>NC_029775.3:36081104-36081992 GCF_000817695.3 Arachis duranensis
AAAAAGGGTGAATATCCGGAGATCCGACATGAGATCCGAAGAAGAGGTTGGGAAGTTCTTACCAACCCCATTCAACAAGTCGGAATCTTGATGGTTCAAGAGTTCTATGCCAATGCATGGATCACCAAGAACCATGATCAAAGTGTGAACCCGGATCCAAAGAATTGGCTTACTATGGTTCGGGGGAAATACTTGGATTTTAGTCCGGAAAGTGTAAGGTTGGCATTCAATTTGCCTATGATGCAAGGAGATGAACATCCTTACAATTAGAAGGGTCAACTTTGATCAAAGGTTAGACCAAGTCCTCATAGACATCTTTGAAGAGGGCGTTCAATGGAAGAGTGATTCAAGAGGGAAGCCGGTTCAACTGAGAAGGCATGACTTCAAGCCCGTGGCTAGGGGATGGTTGGAGTTTATCCAACGCTCAATCATTCCCACTAGCAACCGGTCCGAAGTTACCATAGACCGGGCTATCATGATTCATAGCATCAAGATTGGAGAAGAAATAGAAGTTCATGAGGTTATATCCCAAGAACTCTATAAGGTGGCGGATAAGTCCTCTACCTTGGCAAGGTTAGCCTTTCCTCATCTCATTTGTCACCTCTGTTATTCAATGGGAGTTGACATAGAGGGAGACACCCCCATTGATGAGGACAAGCCCATCACTAAGAAGAGGATGGAGCACACAAGAGATCCTACTCATCATGAAGTCCCTGAGATTCCTCAAGGGATGCACTTTCCTCCACAAGACTATTTGGAGCAATTAAACACCTCCCTAGGAGAATTGAGTTCCAATATGGGACAACTAAGGGTGGAGCACCAAGAACACTCCATCATCCTCCATGAAATTAGAGAAGATCAAAGAATCATGAGAGAGGAGCAACAAAG
>NC_029775.3:36084021-36093777 GCF_000817695.3 Arachis duranensis
CAGAGCATATGCAATCGCTTTCACTGAGAGGATGGGAGGTAGTCACTGACAACGGTGAAACCCTTGCTTAAGCTTGCCATGGAAAGGAGTAAGAAGGATTGGATGAAGACAGTAGGAAAGCAGAGAGACGGAAGGGAAGGCATCTTCATGCGCTTATCTGAAGTTCCTACCAATGAATTACATAAGTATCTCTATCTTTACCTTTGTGTTATTTTCGTTCATCATCATTACCATTTGAGTTTGCCTGACTAAGATTTACAAGATGACCATAGCTTGCTTCAATACTAACAATCTCCGT
The DNA here is from genome assembly GCF_000817695.3 of Arachis duranensis. NCBI lineage: Eukaryota > Viridiplantae > Streptophyta > Magnoliopsida > Fabales > Fabaceae > Arachis > Arachis duranensis. Next base: position 36,084,320 of record NC_029775.3, read on the forward strand.
GGGATCGACCCTTACTCGCGTAAGGTTTATTACTTGGACGACCCAGTGCACTTGCTGGTTAGTTGTGCGAAGTTGTGTAATGCCATGGTATTGAGTTACCAAGTTTTTGGGGTTCATGACCGGGGATTATGAGAGTTGTGAAAAAGTATAGTTCACAATTTCGCGCACCAGTCAACTATGGCAAATTATATATCGTTGCAAAGCCCCGGATATTTGATTTCCAATGCAACTAGAACCTCTTCATTTGGATCTCTATAGCTCAAGTTATGGTCAATTAAGTGCGAAGAGGTCACGGTTGACAACTTTGCAGTTCCTTCAGCTTCTTGTATTCCTTCCACTTTTGCATGTTTCCTTTCCATCATCTAAGCCATTCTTGCCCTGTAATCTCTGAAAACACTTAACACACATATCAAGGTATCGAATGGTAATGAGAAAGGATTAAACATAACAAATTTAAGGCCAAAGAAGCATGTTTTCAATCATAGCATAAGATTAGGAAGGAAAGTGTAAAACGTGCGAATTCTCTGAATAAATGTGAGAATAGTGGATAAAATCCACTCAATTAAGTACAAGATGTACCACGAAATAGTGGTGCATCACTGACGTACTAGTGTCCCAAGGCGGCGTCAACCAGTTCGTCGATGTTTGGTAGGGGAAAGGCGTCCTTTAGATAGGCTTTGTTTAAGTCTGTGTAGTCAACACACATCTGCCATTTGTCGTTTTCCTTCGTAATTAACACGACGTTGCCCAGGGAGGTGGTGTAAGGTATTTCCTAGATGAAGTCTGCTTCGAGCAGGCTTTTAACTGCTTACTGACTTTAGTTGCTCAGTCAGCAAAAATTTTCCTCCTCTTTTGAGCTACTGGCTTAACTTTGGGGTTTACAGTTAGGCAGTGAGACATTAGAGTTGGATCTATTCTTGGCAAGTCAGCCGGGGTGAATATGGAAAGATACATATTTTTTTAGGATTTCCATGTGTTCGCTTTTTAGGCTGAAGGGTAGATTCTTGTTAATGAAGGTGAATTCGTCCTTGTATTGCCCTATCTGTAACTTTTCCAAATCTCTCTCTGGTTTCGGTCTCGGATGATCGTTCTGCCGTGTTTCCGGGTTGGCTAGGAAGATTCCTGCCTCATCCTGGGATCGCTTTCAAAGGGCTAGGCTAGTGTTGTCACATTCTACTTTGACTTCTCAGTTGCCGTATACAGTTCCTACAACTCCGTTGTCAGCTTGAAATTTCATCATTAGGAACTTAGTAAATATGGCAGTGGAGAGGTCGTTGATTGTTTTTCTCCCTAAGATAATGTTGCAAGTCGTAGAGTCTTTTAGGACTACGAACTCAGAAAGTATGATTTTATTTTAGTTTTCAGTTCTGATGGTGATCGGTAGCACGATGGAACCATCCGGCTTAAGAAAGTTGTCTCCGAGTCTGGTTACTTCATTGCGGTGACTTTGTAGGTTTTCATTTTGGAAACCTAGCTTATCGAAGGCTCCTCTAAAAAGGATGTTGGAGTTGGCTCCGGTGTCTACAAGTATACGTTTTACCAAATAGGTCCTGACCCTAGTGGATATGACGAAAGGGGGACTTCTGCCGAAGTTCCATTCTGGCAATCATCAGGGGTGAATGTGATTGTTGTTTGGATGGGAGGTGTCCTTTTTCCATATTTTACGACGAGTACTCGAAGATCCTTTTTTTGCTGTTTGGAATTTTTTAGTGCATCTTTCCCGGTGATAATATTCACTATGATTGTGGGTCGGTCTCAAGATTTTCCTGCTGCACCTACCTTATCCTGGGATTTCTCCCTTCTCGCTCTGGTGATCTATCCCTTTCCATTTTTCTAGGTTCTCGAATAATTTTGGTGAACTCCGGGAGTTTTCCATCTCGGATGACTTGTTCGAGGGCGTCTTTTAGGTCGAAGCAGTCTTGAGTCTTGTGTTTGTATCCTCTGTGATAGTCGCAGTACAGGCTTTTGTTACTTCCCATCTGTTCTTTCAATTGTCGGGCTTTCAGGAAGATACCTTGCTCTGCTATATGGTGATAAATCTCCGTAATTGGGGCAGGTAGGGGGTTTAGTTCGTGAACTTGTCTGGGCAGCATTGGGGATGATGGATTTAAAGTGCTCCTTCGGGTTATCTTTGGGTGGTGGGTTACCTCGAGGTGTCGTGTTGCCGTGTTGCCATTAATTCGTGGCCACAACTTGGCTTACCTATTCATCGTTTATGTACTCCCTTGCAATGTTCTGGATTTCATGCATAGTCCAAACTGGTTTGGTGGTAAGGTGCTTATGAAAATCTTCATTCATGAGCCCATTGGTCAGGCAAAGACTAGCCACAGAGTTCATGATCCCATCGACCATCAACCACTTGTCGTTGAACCTGTCGAGGTATTTTCTTGTGGGTTCGTCTTGTTGTTGCGATACTCCAAGCAGACTAATCAGATGTTTGGCCTTTGACCTTGGTGGTGAATTGCGCCATGAATTTCCTGGAGACATCGTCAAAATTGGCTACCAAGCCATTTGGGAGAGCGTTGAACCACTTGATTGCGGGGTCGGCTAGGTTTATCAGAAAAACCAGACATAGAACTCCATCGAAAGCTCCTTCTAAGTTCATCCTGGCCTCGAAAGCCATGAGGTGTTCTTGTGGGTCCTTCATCCCATCATACTTCATGTCGGTCGGCTTGTCGAATCCTTTTGATAGTTTGGCGTTGAGGATTCTCTCAGCGAACGGGGTGGCTCCCATTATCACATATTCGCTCGATCCTCATTTGGAATCTCTTCGGTGCCTTCTTTCATCGTTGTTACTGGCATTCGTGCTCCCGGGACACGCTACAATTATGGCGTTTACCGTGGTATCGGTCGGGTGATCTCTCCTTTCGCAACAAGCTCCTGAAAGTCACTTAGCTCACATGCCCTGGCTGGTATCGCTCCCTGGAAGCCATTCAGCCTTCTAAAATTTGTAGCCTTTGATAGAGTTATTGAATTCTTCGATTCGCCTTTTCTCCTAGGTCATCAGTTACTCTGGCCTCGGCAGAGTGGCGGTCAACTTCTCACGATTCTTGCCTGCCGAGGGTTGGCTGGACTTGTACATCGCTAGTTATCCTCCCGCGGGTTGGTGGGTGAATGTCATTCTGTGGTTTGTGCATTAGTTTGGTGGGTCTGACTTATGGTGATGGCTTGAGGACAGCTCTTCGAATACCTCCGTCATGCTGCCAAGACTTAGCAAATCTCCACAGACAGTGCCAATGTACAAAAACTTAGCTGGTACAGGTTGTAAATAGGATCAGGGACTCACCGGACTTTGGTGGTGACAGAATCGGACTTCTAGAGTGATGGGGGTAGTACCTACAAAGACATTATGACGCTCAATTCGAAATAGATCTGACAGGTACAGGTAAGGGATAAGAATGTGTAACGTACTTGAGAGAATCTTTGACCCCCTTTATATAGTTTGAGATTATCTTATCTTATTTTGTTGGTTAAGATAAAAAAGTGTTTGAATTTGAATATTGATTAGGATTTCGTGATTATTTAACAGGTCTGAGTCGCAGTAATAACCCAGACCCGGGTAATCAAAAAACCCAAAAATTAGATTCAAAAAATAAATAAATTAACAAAATTATTCATGACATATGCATGTGAACACACACTCCAACTAATACACAAAAATGTTAATAACTTGCATACATAACCAACACTACAAGAAAAATCATTTTTAGCGGCCATTTATTTTGCTTTTAGTGGCAATAAAAATAATTGCTAATACATTTACCAGCAAATAGACATTAGCCGTCTTATGCTTTGTCGCTAAAAGTTTTTAGCGGCAATTATAATATTTGCCGGTAAAGACCATTTTAATGGCCTCAAAAAGTATATAATTTGCAGTGGCCATTTTCTTGGCAATTTATATGGCAACTAAAAGTAATTCTAAGATAGTAATGTTATTCATTTTTGGTTGCCATTACTATTGTCGCTAAAATTTATTTTACCGGCAATTTATATCGTCACTAAAAAAAATTATAATATTATTCACTTTTACTTGCCATTACTATTGTCACTAAAATCTTAATATTTTTTTAGTTATATTATACTCTTTTTTTAGAAACAATGAACTATCTTTTTTCTAGAATTTCAAAATTATTTTTGTGAACAATTATTATTATTATTATTGTGCATAATATAAATATATTGGAATTAATTACTATAAAATAAAAATATTTTATTAAATTTAAAATATTAATACACAAATTTACCTTGAAAAGTAATAAATCATACAAATTTGTGTTATTGCAGGAAATTTTGGCTACGTTCATTGATACATTGCTCCAATATGGTTTTCCAAACTAAAACTAGTGAATCTACAACCACTTTTGACAGTTTGGATCAAGAATGAATCTAATCAGAATGGTCCACATAAGTGTTCTACACCTTGGGCAAGTAAATCACTTTGGACGTCACCATCATAATTCTTGCAAGCCCAAACATATCCTCTTTCACTTTTGAGTGCATATGCCACCATATCATCAATTAGCCTATGCTCATACCTGAAGCCACTAAGAGTGTCAATTATCTATGTGTAATGAATTAAAGAAATTTGGTTCATCAAAATGAAAACAAACCATATCGAATGTTCTTCAAATTTTTTCTTCCATCTCTCTTTATACATCTTCTGGAATATATCTTCAAAATTGTAACACTATCAAACTGTAAATGAGTTCAAATATCAACAAAATAAAGAGAGGGTAAGTCTAAATTACTAAAAAATCTGTCATACAACAGTTTTACTTGATTTTGTAGTTAAATTATATTTTGTACTAATTCAAGTTCCTGCTACACAAAATTGTTCCTCAATTCTTGTTACGAAAAAGAAAAAGTTTCACTCTCAATTAATCTATGCCAGTCTAAATTACAGGTTGGCGGCAGTGAACACCATAATAGGCGATTATTGGTGGTGATCATTTTGACAAGTGCTGTATGTATTATTCTATTGGGTTTCATAATTTACTACACAAGGAGGAGACTAGTAAAACCTAAGGGTAAGTTCTTGTTGACATGAGATTGCTGAACATTTTGGTGATGCCTTGGTTGAAGCTAAGACACTGGATTTTGTTTATTCATTTGTTACTTAGGAATCATAAATGCTGCTAGAGATGCATGACATTTTCCTGATGGTGTTCCTGATGTGCATAATAAACATAATAATCAGTATACCATAAACATCCCTATCATAATCATCACCATGTTTGCACAGAATTAAGTCATTTCAAGCAAAAAAACATGCCAAATTGTAATAGCAAAGACTTGAGACTTGGTTAAAAATTAAAATGGTAGTCTAAAGTCTAAACTCTAAAATGAATAATAACTAGTGTTTGTATTTGAAATAACACGAAATTGCATGCTAGTGTAAAACAATTTTACTATCTGTATTCGAACATAGTTGGAGGTGTAGCATTGAAGGTGCAGTCATAATTAGTGAAAGCCATGCCGACAACCTGGTCAATGAGGTCAGTGGAGCCATCACCGGAGATTCGAGCCACGGGCCAAGCCAGTCCTTAGGCTTCCACTGCTTAACCTGGTTGTAGCTATACTTCATCAGCTCCAAAACCTGACCCATTCCGGGAGACAGTACCAATAACTCCTCTACACCTCTAACATAATGATATCTTATAATAGTTAGCCACTGATATGATTTATAATCACATTTAAGCTTGGTCAGCATACAACTATTTATTTTGTTAACTTAATCTATGCACATTTATAATTGCACATTTCACGACAACATTGTACCTGAAGCACACAAAATATTTAATAAACTAAAAGGGTGTCCAAACATTATAAAAAACAAAGTTATTAGAGATTAGAGAGGGAGTGACGACTAAAAGTAGGATAAGAAATCCTCCAAGGCAGATAGATACAAACAAATCATGCAAAAAAGATAGTAAAAAAAAGTAGAAATAGGTTTCTTCACTTTTGACATTGTTTTCAAAACAGACAGATTACCATAAATTATTATAGAGGGAGAATAATAAACTGCAAGTGCATTGCAAATCTAATAGTAGTACAAACCTGAAAGGCTCTCCAATGAGAATAAGCCCGAAATGAAACCCAGAAGAATGCGATATTAGGCAAAGGTAAAACCTACAATGTACAATTAAGAATGGTCATCAATTGAAGCCAAGATAGATATTAAAGAGCAAACACAAGTCCACCGAGCACATACATACCATCAGTGCAGAGGAAAACGGAATCAATGAAACTATAGCATATAAGTATTTTTGGTGGATAATTGTTCCCCTGTAAATGAGACAATAGTTCATATGACAATGAAGATTTAATTACATAATTAAATTGGAAGCTACACTAACAGATTCCATATTAAATTATTGTTCCAACACCATCAACTTTTGCTGATTTTTTTTAAATAGGTGTTAGACGGAGAATTACCTCATAGCAATATGTCTTAATCTTTGGCGAACAAGTTGTGCATTCAAACTGCAATAACATTGTAATTGTCATATATCAGGCAAGGTTTCTAAGCAACTCTTTAAAGGCTCAGACACAGGAATCAAACTCAACATTTCCATACATATCAACCCCATAATAAATATATATCGAACTATCGGAGGCGAATCTACTATTAAGAGTAGCAAACTACTAAACTATTCCAAAACCAAGCAAGTATGCATCAAAACAAGGCTGCGGCACCAACCTTGAAGGGTAAATGACTTCGATGTTAGTGACTTCATTCGATATAGATTTCAAAAATATCTCTGAGGGCTCAACCTGTGACAAAAGCCAGAACCCCAACCTGCAAAAACTCAAATCATATTTGAGCATATTATGCATAGTGTAATCAACACTTTTAAAAGACTATCATTCAAAACCAACAATGTAACAAACTAAGAAGCAAACTATCATTTGGCTATTTTTTTCAAATTTCCTTCCAAACCCAAAACTCAAAGCAAGTTCTTTTGTTTCTCTTCTCTTTCCTATTCGTTGAAGCTGATTTGCTGTGTGAAGAAGAAGCCCCAATATAAGAAACCCTCCCACAAACAAAAGTTAATGGCAAAAAAAAGAAACAATTTTTGCTTAATTTCTTCACTTATGACATTGTTTTCTCTGTTATATTCACTTATGTTTGATTAAATAGGTTTTAGTCTCTAAATTAATCATGAATATTGAAAATATAGTTCATAATCACTAATTGAAAATGAAGTTCATAATATGAATCTATGAATATATGTTCTCCCAAGATAGTTAATTAAGTAATTTATAGACAATGAAACCAGCAGTGATGATATTCTAAAAATCACAGAATTAGAAAATGCAGCATCAACATCTCACTCCTTGCCAACAATTACTACTGCAAATAGACTCTCAAACATTTTTATATTCTGAGAGATAATATAAATATAATCTTAATGAAACTCTACAGAAAGCATTTCAAATATTTAAACCAAAATCTAAATATAAATAGAGCAAGCAAGCAACAACGGCATAGGCAAGTAAGAACGGAGAAGACAGAGCAAACAAAAAATTAGGATCTGAAACACTTAAACACTTCAATTTCAGCTTGAACTACCAGATTCATTAGGATCAAGCAAGCAAACAGAGCAAAAGTAATAACACAGAGAGAGAATCACATGCTTCTGAATATTCAAACCAAAATCGAAAAAATAAACAGAGAAGACCTACCGGCGGCGATGATCTTGTGCGTCTACATGCAAGAACGGTGGTGGTGCAAGTGACGGAGGTGTGGTGTTGCGATAAGAGTAGCAACGGTGGCTGAAAGTCCTTGGCGACGTAGATCTGAGATGAATAAACGATGATAGAGATGCGAATCTGAGGCGGATCGGATGGAAACAAAGTCTAAGGAGTAGGATGATGGACGATAGCTATAGTCAATGGTTACAATGGTGGTGGTGGTGGTCGGCGATGACAATGGTTACACGAGTTAACCCATGCCAGTAGCGAAATCAATCTTTCATTGATGAAGAAAAGAGAGAGCAAGAAAGTGAAGAGAAATAAGGGATGGAGAGGGTTTAGGGAAGCTCGCAGGTAAAGGAGGAAGTGGCGCGTCGTGGAAAGGGAAATTTTCTTTTCTTTCTCTTTTTGTGTTTTCTATTTGATTTACGGATGAGATAAGAAAAAAGTGAGAATAAGAGTTTAGCGGCAATAACTACAATTGCCACTATAATAATTTAGAAAAATTAAAATTAAAAGTAAAAAGGATAATAATTTTCTGGCAATAATAATAATGGCCACTATAATATATAGTAATAATGACAAATATATAATTATCGTAAAAACATAACTTAAATTAAAAGATTAGCGACTATTATGTTATTGCCACTAAAAATTTGTCGCTAAAACATAATTTTTTTTAGTGCAAAACCATTGCTTTCCTCGGTCAAGTTCTTCAACTTTCTAAAGATGTTGAATCTAAGCTTGGTTGCTTCCACTATAATGTTGATAATCATCACACATGGTTCAATAATTTAATTTAATTTGGATTTTAATTTTGACTCGCTTCGAATGTCAAAATTTGCAACGAAAAATCTTCTAAGTTCGAATTTCCTTTATTTCCAACTCATAGATAATAAGTAAAAAAATGATCTTGAAGATGGATTGCTCTCGAACCCAATTACATAATAACACTTATTATTGGGTTGGATCTCTTACTATTCTTTTGAAAAGTGATATTTACATAAAATGTATAACATTAGAAAATAATTAAATAATGAAGGACAAATATAATTTTGCTTTTTTATTAAAAAAACCAATTTCTGACAAAATAATCTTCAAACAGAAATAAGGTCTTGACCCTCCAATATATCATATTAGTTGGAAGTTGAAAGTTGGAAATTAGAAGTTAGAATTTTTTTTGGTTTACAGTATTTTCTAATTCAGTAGCAAGTTAAAAATTATTTTGTCATAGTTTTGTATATCTAAGTTTTATTTAAAAATTTATTATTGACGAATAAATTATTATATATACAATACTAAATTCAAACTTTCAATAATTACTTATGAAAATGAATAAATTGGCTATTTAATCCATCCAAATTAGTTAATAATTGATTACACCCACCACCAGCATGTACATACACATATGGTGAGCAACTAATTTTATGGGTGAATTACTTTAATAAACCAAGTTCAATTCAAAATTACTTAAATCTCCCAAAACGAAAAAGGCTACTTGAATGTCCCAAACTATATTTCTATGTAAATCGAATTCATTAAATTCGATTTATCTAAATACATACTAAATTGAATTTATTAGATTCGAATTGCTTGCAAATGGCATTTGTGTATAATTAAAACTAATGACTTCGAATTAAATACCCACGCTAAATCGAAATAATGAGATTCGATTTACATCCAACGTTGTTCTCAAGTAGTTCGAATTTAATGGCTTCGATTTATGTTCATTGTTGTTATATATATATATATATATATATGAA
>NC_029775.3:36094204-36096919 GCF_000817695.3 Arachis duranensis
ATGAATAAGTTTATAATAAAATGGGTATAATATATTTTTATTTTCCTTTCTTGTAGAAATATTTCTGTAAGTTATTAATTTGTTCTTATTAAAATTAAAAAAGTTAATATAACTTTATATATTAATAAGGGCAAATCACAATAATAAATCAAGGGGAGCAAAATTTTACACAAATCTGCCAAACTAAAATCTGCTTCGTGAATCCACCAATACACATTTATATGTAGTTCGAACCAGTCTGATTCGAACTCCATTTCTACATAATTCGAACCAGCTTGATTCGAATTATAGACAAACACATGCACACACTCATTCGAACCAGCTTGGTTCGAATTATACACTTATTAAAAAATTAATAATTTAAAAATTAAAAAATATATGTTTTATTTTATACATTAAAAAAAATGAACAAAATATTTAATTACGAGACTTTTTTAAAATATTAATGAGCTATCAAATCAAATTCCATATAATACTCTTTTGTCTATTTTTAATAGCTCATGAATATTTTTTAATAAATTTTTTTAATAAATTTATTTAAATTATACTACAAAAAAAATTTGATCCTATGCAAAACAATTTAAAAAAATGGCATAAAAAATGTTAGGAGTACTATAAAAATTTGTAATATCCTAATGACTTAGGACATTAAAAAAATACTCTACATAACCATGTATTTACCTCAATCACTAGAATATTACAAACTTTTATAGTACTCATAACATCTTTTAAGCCATTTTTTTAAAATTATTTTGTATAGAATAAAATTTTTTTTAATTGTTTTATATGGAATAAAATATTTTCTTTCATTTCTAAATTATTATTGACTATGTAGAATATTTTATTTAAAATTTGAGTACATGCATGTATTTACTAAGTTATTAGAACATTACAAATTTTTATAGTACTCCTAATATTTTTTAAGCAATTTCTTTTAAATTATTTTGCATAGGATCAAATATTTTTTGTAGTATAATTTAAATAAATTTATTAAAAAAATTTATTAAAAAATATTCATGAGCTATTAAAAAAGGACAAAAGAGTATTGTATGGAATTTAAATTGATAGCTCATTAATACTTTAATGAAGTCTCGTAATTAAGTATTTTGTTATCTTTTTTTTAATGTATAAAATAAAATATATATTTTTTGATTTTTAAATTATTAATTTTTTTAATAAGTGTATAATTCGAACCAAGCTGGTTCGAATAAGTGTGTGCATGTGTTTGTCTATAATTCGAACCAAGCTGGTTCGAATTATGTAGAAATGGAGTTCGAATCAGGCTGGTTCTAACTACATATAAATGTGCATTGGTAGATTCACGAAGCAGATTTTGGTTTGCCGAATTTGTGTAAAATTTTGCTCCCCTTGTCTTATTTGAGTTTTTTACCCTATTAATAAATATATAAATTTATTTAATTTTTATATATTTATATTTATTATAATATTTTTAAGATTAAAATACTAAACGTAAATGCTAAAAATTTATTTAAAAAATATCTTTTAAAAATTAATTTAATAAATTTCGAATAAATGAAATTCCATTTATATATGTAGCAACAATGACCATAAATCGAAGTCATTAGATTCGAACTATTTTAGGGAGACATTGAACGTAAATCGAATCTCATTGTTCCAATTTAGTATGGGTATCTAAATCGAAGTCATTAGTTTCGATTTATACACGAATGTCATTTGCATGTAATTCGAATATAGTGGATTCGATTTAGTATGTATTTGGATAAATCGAATTTAATGAATTCGATTTACATAGAAATGCAGTTTGGGACTGTTGATCGAAAACTATTTCCAACGAAGACAGGTTGGTTCGAAGTAGTAAAGTGGTCGAAGACTTAAACAGTTTTCGAAAAGATACATGGTGCACGAAATTGTGATCATCAATGGCGCCATCAACATGGTACGCTTAATTGCAATCTCAACTCTTTATCACAACTTCGCACAACTAACCAGCAAGTGCACTGGGTCGTCCAAGTAATAAACCTTACGCGAGTAAGGGTCGATCCCACGGAGATTGTTGGTATGGAGCAAGTGGTGCGCGAAATTGTGAACTATACTTTTTCACAACTCTCATAATCTCCGGTCATGAACCCCAAAAACTTGGTAGCTCAATACCATGGCATTACAAAACTTCGCACAACTAACCAGCAAGTGCACTGGGTCGTCCAAGTAATAAACCTTACGCGAGTAAGGGTCGATCCCACGGAGATTGTTAGTATTGAAGCAAGCTATGGTCATCTTGTAAATCTTAGTCAAGCAAACTCAAATGGTAATGGTGATGAACGAAAATAACACAAAGGTAAAGATAGAGATACTTATGTAATTCATTGGTAGAAACTTCAGATAAGCGCATGAAGATGCCTTCCCTTCCGTCTCTCTGCTTTCCTACTGTCTTCATCCAATCCTTCTTACTCCTTTCCATGGCAAGCTTAAGCAAGGGTTTCACCGTTGTCAGTGGCTACCTCCCATCCTCTCAGTGAAAGCGATTGCATATGCTCTGTCACAGCATAGCGGAATTCAGCTGTCGGTTCTCGGTCAGGCCGGAATAGAATCCATCGATTCTTTTGCGTCTGTCACTAACGCCCCGCCTGCTAGGAGTTTGAAGCACGTCACAGTCATTCAGTCATTGAATCCTACTCAGAATACCACAGACAAGGTTAGACCTTCCGGATTCTCTTGAATGCCACCATCAGTTCT
>NC_029775.3:36099245-36100470 GCF_000817695.3 Arachis duranensis
TATAGAGTTCTTGGGCTATAACCTCATGAACTTCTATTTCTTCTCCAATCATGATGCTATGGATCATGATAGCCCGGTCTGTGGTAACTTCGGACCGGTTGCTAGTGGGAATGATTGAGCGTTGTATAAACTCTAACCATCCTCTAGCCACGGGCTTGAGGTCATGACTTCTTAATTGAACCGGCTTTTCTCTTGAATCTCTCTTCCATTGGGCGCCCTCTTCACATATGACCGTGAGGACTTGGTCCAACCTTTGATCAAAGTTGACCCTTCTAGTGTAGGGATGTTCATCTCCTTGCATCATAGGCAAGTTGAACGCCACCCTCACACTCTCCGGACTAAAATCCAAGTATTTCTCCCGAACCATAGTAAGATAATTCTTTGGATTCGGGTTCACACTTTGGTCATGGTTCTTGGTGATCCATGCATTGGCATAGAACTCTTGAACCATCAATATTCCGACTTGTTGAATGGGGTTGGTAAGAACTTCCCAACCTCTTCTTCGGATCTCATGTCGGATCTCCGGATATTCACCCTTTTTGAGTGAAAAAGGGACCTCGGGGATCACCTTCTTCAAGGCCACAACTTCATAGAAATGGTCTTGATGCACCCTTGAGATGAATCTCTCCATCTTCCATGACTCGGAGGTGGAAGCCTTTGCCTTCCCTTTCCTCTTTCTAGAGGTTTCTCCGGCCTTGGATGCCATAAATGGTTATGGAAAAACGAAAAGCTATGCTTTTACCACACCAAACTTAAAATGTTTGCTCTTCCTCGAGCAAAAGAAGAAAGAAGAGAGTAGAAGAAGAAGAAATGGAGGAGATGGAGAGGACTTTGTGTTCGGCCAAAAGGGAGAAGAAGTAGTGTTCAAGGTGTGTGAAAATGAAGGAGTGAAGGAGGGTTTATATAGGAGAGGGGGAGAGAGAGGTTCGGCCATTTGAGGGTGGGTTTGGGTGGGAAAGTGGTTTGAATTTGAATGGTGAGGTAGGTGGGGTTTTATGAAGGATGGATGTGAGTTGTGAAGAGAAAGATGGGATTTGATAGGTGAGGGGTTTTTGGGGAAGAGGTGTTGAGGTGATTGGTGAAGAAGAGAGAGAGTGGTAGGGTAGGTGGGGATCCTGTGGGGTCCATAGATCCTGAGGTGTCAAGGAAAAGTCATCCCTGCACCAAATGGCATTCAAAATCACGTTTTGTGCCATTTCTGGCGTTAAACGCCGGGCTAGTGCCC
>NC_029775.3:36100663-36100839 GCF_000817695.3 Arachis duranensis
TGCCAGTGGGTGCGTCCTCCAGGGTGTGCTGTTTTTCTTCCTGTTTTTCATTCTGTTTTTGCTTTTTTCATGGATTTTGTGTCTTTTTATGATCATCAACCTACAAAAGAGATAAAATAACAAAAGAAAATAATTAATTATAAAACATTGGGTTGCCTCCCAACAAGCGCTTCTTA
>NC_029775.3:36101193-36101472 GCF_000817695.3 Arachis duranensis
AGGGTCTGCCAAGGATGATGGATTCATCCATGCACTTCCCAGTCTCTAGGACTATGAAATCAGTAGGGATGTAATGATCTTTAACTTTAACCAGAACATCCTCTACAAGTCCATGGGCTTGTTTTCTTGAATTGTCTGCCATCTCTAGTGAGATTTTTGCAGCTTGCACCTCAGAGATCCCTAACTTCTCCATTAGAGAGAGAGGCATGAGGTTAACACTTGACCCTAAGTCACACAAGGCCTTCTTGAAGGTCATGGTGCCTATGGTACAAGGTATTA
>NC_029775.3:36103140-36103848 GCF_000817695.3 Arachis duranensis
AAGAAAGAGAAGAGAACAAGAAAATGTGGAATCCTCTATGTCACAGTATAGAGATTCCTTTAGGTGTCAGAGGGAAAAGAAAAGTAGAAGACAGAAGTAGAAAATTCGAACTTATCAAAGGAGATGGAGTTCGAATTTTGCATTAAGGAATAGTGTTAGTCCATAAATAGAAGGATGTGAGAAGGAGGGAAGTAATTTTCGAAAATTAAGTGAAAAATTTTGAAAACATTTTTGAAAAACATTACTTAATTTTCGAAAATGAAAATGGAAAAGAAATCAAGTGACTTTTGAAAAAGATTTTGAAATTAGAAGTCAAAAAGATTTGATTGAAAACTATTTTGAAAAAGATGTGGTTAAGAAGATATGATTGGTTAGGAAAAATGTGATTGAGAAGATATGATTTGAAAAACATTTTAAAAAGATTTGGTTTGAAAATTAAAAACTTGACTAACAAGAAAAGATATGATTCAAACATTAAACCTTTCTCAACAGAAAAACCAACATACTTGAAATGTTGAATCAAATCATTAATTGATAGCAAGTATCTTTAAAAATAGAAAGAAATTGATTTTGAAAAAGATTTGATTGGAAAATTGATTTGAAAAAGATTTGATTTTGAAAAGATTTTGAAAACTTAGAAAAAAAAATCTGATTTGAAAACAAAATCTTCCCCCTGTAGCCATCCTGGCGTTAAACGCCCAGAATGGT
>NC_029775.3:36104111-36104952 GCF_000817695.3 Arachis duranensis
ATAATAAGGACAAACCAAAATGCAACAAGAATCAAATAACAATGCATGCAAGACACCAAACTTATCAGTTTGTATACTACTGACACTAACAAAATGAAAATGCATATGGGACACACAAAACAATCAAGTCAATTGAATTCAAAGATCAGAGCAAATAAATCATCAAGAACATCTTGAAGATCACTAAGATACATGAATGAGTGCATGCAATTGACACCAAACTTATGATGAGATACTAGACTCAAACAAGAAAAATTTTTTTGGGATTTTATGATTTTGTAAATTTTTTTGTGTTTTTCGAAAATTAAGTGGAAAAAGGTATCAAAATTCTTAATGAGAATTCCAGGAATCAGTGCAATGTTAGTCTAAGACTCCGGTCCAGGAATTAGACATGGCTTCACAGCCAGCCAAGCTTTCAAAGAAAGCTTCGGTCCAAAACACTAGACATGGCCAGAGGCCAGCCAAGCCTTAGCAGATCACTGCTCCAAGAGCAAGTTTGATAAAAATCAACAAACTCTTATGAAATTAGACATGGCTTCTCAGCCAGCCAGACTTTAACAAATCATCATGAAACTCTAGAATTCATCTTCAAGAATTTTGAAAAAAATAAATACCTAATCTAAGCAACAAGATGAACCGTCAGTTGTCCAAACTAGAACAATCCCGGGCAATAACGCCACTAACTTGGTGTTGTTGCCGGATCTTGGCACTGATGTTACCACAAGCTTGCTCAAAACTTGAACAATCCTCGGCAACGGCGCCAAAAACTTGGTGCGCAAAATTGTGAACAATACTTTTCACAACTCTCATAATCCCCGGTCATGAACCCCAAAAACTTGGT
>NC_029775.3:36105794-36106659 GCF_000817695.3 Arachis duranensis
CTTTTATGCCAGTTTGGGCGTTTAACTCCCGTTTTGGTGCCAGTTCCAGCGTTTAACGCTGGGATTCCTGAGGGTGACTTTGAACGCCGGTTTGGGCCATCAAATCTTGAGCAAAGTATGGACTGTCATATATTGCTGGAAAGCCCCGGATGTCTACTTTCCAGCGCCGTTGAGAGCGCGCCAATTGGGCTTCTGTAGCTCCAGAAAATCCACTTTGAGTGCAGGGAGGTCAGAATCCAACAGCATCTGCAGTCCATTTTAGTCTCTGAATCAGATTTTTGCTCAGGTCCCTCAATTTCAGCCAGAAAATACCTGAAATCACAGAAAAACACACAAACTCATAGTAAAGTCCAGAAAAGTGAATTTTAACTAAAAACTAATAAAAATATACTAAAAACTAACTAGATCATACTAAAAACATACTAAAAACAATGCCAAAAAGCATACAAATTATCCGCTCATCAGCAAGCTATGGTCATCTTGTAAATCTCAGTCAGGCAGATTCAAATGGTTATGAATGATTTATGAATAAAGCATAAAATAAAGATAGAGATACTTATGTAATTCATTGATGAGAATTTCAGATAAGTGTATGGAGATGCTTTGTCTCTTCCGTATCTCTGCTTTCCTACTGTCTTCATCCAATCATGCTTACTCCTTTCCATGGCAAGCTGCATGTTAGGCATCACCGTTGTCAATGGCTACAGTCCCGTCCTCTCAGTGAAAATGTTCAACGCGCTCTGTCACAGCACGGCTATTCAGTTGTCGGTTCTCGATCATGTCGGAATAGAATCCAGTGATTCTTTTGCGTCTGTCACTAACGCCCCACAATCGCGAGTTTGAAGCTCGTCAAAGTCATTCAATC
>NC_029775.3:36106922-36107621 GCF_000817695.3 Arachis duranensis
ATCTTAGAACAAGAATAAGCTGAATTGAATAGAAGAACAATAGTAATTGCATTAATACTCGAGGTACAGCAGAGGTCCACAGCTTAATCTATGGTGTGTAGAAACTCCACCGTTGAAAATACATAAGAACAAGGTCTAGGCATGGTCGAGAGGCCAGCCCCCATGATCTAAGATAGCATAAGACTACTCAAAGATAGATACCAAGATGAGAATACAATAGTAAAAGGTCCTATTTGTAGAGAACTAGTAGCCTATGGTTTACAAAGATGAGTAAATTACATAAAAATCCACTTTCGAGCCCACTTGGTGTGTGCTTGGGCTGAGCATTGAAGCATTTTCGTGTAGAGACTCTTCTTGGAGTTAAACGCCAGCTTTTTTGCCAGTTTGGGCGTTTAACTCCCATTCTTGTGCCAGTTTCGGCGTTTTACGCCAGAATTCTTGAGCTGACTTGGAACGCCTGTTTGGGCCATCAAATCTCGGGCAAAGTATGGACTATTATATGTTACTGGAAAGCCCAGGATGTCTACTTTCCAACACAGTTGAGAGCGCACCAATTGGGCTTCTGTAACTCCAGAAAATCAACTTCTAGTGCAGGGAGGTCAGAATCCAACAGCATCTGCAGTCCTTTTCAGTCTCTGAATCAGATTTTTGCTCAAGTCCCTCAATTTCAGCCAGAAAATACCTGAAATCACAGAAAAA
>NC_029775.3:36107768-36108763 GCF_000817695.3 Arachis duranensis
ACATACTAAAAATAATGCCAAAAAGCGTATAAATTATCCGCTCATCACAACACCAAACTTAAATTGTTGCTTGTCCCTAAGAAACTGAAGATCAAATAAGATAAAAAGAAGAGAATATGCAATGAATTCCAAAAACATCTATGAAGATCAGTATTAATTAGATGAGCGGGGCTTTAGCTTTTTGCCTCTGAACATTTTTGGCATCTCACTTTATCCTTTGAAATTCAGAATGATTGGCTTCTATAGGAACTCAGAATCCAGATAGTGTTATTGATTCTCCTAGTTAAGTATGATGATTCTTGAACATAGCTACTTTATGAGTCTTGGCTGTGACCCAAAGCACTCTGTCTTCCGGTATTACCACCGGATACATACATGCCACAGACACATAACTGGGTGAACTTTTTCAGATTGTGACTCAGCTTTGCTAGAGTCCCTAATTAGAGGTGTCCAGGGTTCTTAAGCACACTCTTTTTGCCTTGGATCACAACTTTATTTTTTTCTTTTTCTTTTTTTCGTTTTTCTTTTAATTCAATGCTTTTTCTTGCTTCAAGAATCATTTTTATGATTTTTCAGATCCTCAATAACATGTCTCCTTTTTCATCATTCTTTCAAGAGCCCACATTCATGAACAACAAATTCAAAAGACATATACACTGTTCAAGCATACATTCAGAAGTCAAAGTATTGCCACCACATCAAAATGATTAATCTGCTATAAAATTCAAAATTCATGCAATCTTCTCCTTTTCAATTAAGAACATTTTTTTTATTTAAGAAAGGTGATGGATTCATAGGACATTCATAACTTTAAGGCATAGACACTAAGACACTAATGATCATAAGACAAAAACATAGATAAACATAAGCATGAAAATTCGGAAAACAGGAAAATAAAGAACAAGGAAGTTAAAGAACGGGTCCACCTTAGTGATGGCGGCTTGTTCTTCCTCTTGAAGATCTTATGGAGTGCTTGAGCTCCTCAATGTCTCTTC
>NC_029775.3:36108811-36114421 GCF_000817695.3 Arachis duranensis
TTCTTAGTGATGGGCTTGTCTTCATCAATGAGGATGTCTCCCTCTATGTTAATTCCAACTGAATTACAGAGGTGACAAATGAGATGAGGGAAAGCTAACCTTGCCAAGGTAGAGGACTTGTCCGCCACCTTATAAAGTTC
The DNA here is from genome assembly GCF_000817695.3 of Arachis duranensis. Taxonomy (NCBI): domain Eukaryota; kingdom Viridiplantae; phylum Streptophyta; class Magnoliopsida; order Fabales; family Fabaceae; genus Arachis; species Arachis duranensis. The sequence goes on from NC_029775.3 coordinate 36,108,952, forward strand.
TTGGGATATAACCTCATGAACTTCTACTTCCTCTGCAATCATGATGCTATGAATCATGATAGCCCGGTCTATAGTAACTTCGACCGGTTGCTAGTAGGAATGATTGAGCGTTGGATAAACTCCAACCATCCTTTAGCCACGGGCTTGAGGTCATGCCTTCTCAGTTGAACTGACTTCCCTCTTGAATCTCTCTTTCATTGAGCGCCCTCTTCACAAATGTCTATGAGGACTTGGTCCAACCTTTGATCAAAGTTGACCCTTCTAGTGTAAGGGTGTTCATCTCCTTGCATCATGGGCAAGTTGAATGCCAACCTTACATTTTTCGGACTAAAATCTAAGCATTTCCCCCGAACCATTGTAAGCCAATTCTTTGGATCCGGGTTCACACTTTGATCATGGTTCTTGGTAATCCATGCATTGGCATAGAACTCTTGAACCATTAAGATTCCGACTTGTTGAATGGGGTTGGTAAGAACTTCCCAACCTCATCTTCGGATCTCATGTCGGATCTCCGGATATTCACTCTTTTTGAGTTTGAAAGGGACCTCGGGGATCACCTTCTTCATGGCCACAACTTCATAGAAGTGGTCTTGATGCACCATTGAAATGAATCTCTCCATCTCCCATGACTCGGAGGTGGAAGCTTTTGCCTTCCCTTTCCTCTTTCTAGAGGTTTCTCCGGCCTTAGATGCCATAAATGGTTATGGAAAAACAAAAAGCAATGCTTTTACCACACCAAACTTAGAAGGTTTGCTCGTTGGTGGACGAAATTGTGATCATCAATGGCGCCATCAACATGGTATGCTTAATTGCAATCTCAACTCTTTATCACAACTTCGCACAACTAACCAGCAAGTGCACTGGGTCGTCCAAGTAACAAACCTTACGCGAGTAAGGGTCGATCCCACGGAGATTGTTGGTATGAAGCAAGCTATGGTCATCTTGTAAATCTCAGTCAGACAGATTCAAATGGTTATGAATGATTTATGAATAAAGCATAAAATAAAGATAGAGATACTTATGCAATTCATTGGTGAGAATTTCAGATAAGTGTATGGAGATGCTTTGTCCCTTCCGTCTCTCTGCTTTCCTACTGTCTTCATCCAATCCTTCTTACTCCTTTCCATGGCAAGCTGTATGTTGGGCATCACCGTTGTCAATGGCTACAGTCCCGTCCTCTCAGTGAAAATGTTCAACACGCTCTGTCATAGCACGGCTATTCAGCTGTCGGTTCTCGATCATGTCGGAATAGAATCCACTGATTCTTTTGCGTCTGTCACTAACGCCCCACAATCGCGAGTTTGAAGCTTGTCACAGTCATTCAATCCTTGACTCCTACTCAGAATACCACAGACAAGGTTTAGATCTTCCGGATTCTCTTGAATGCTGCTATGAATTCTAGCTTATACCACGAAGATTCTGATTAAGGAATCCAAGAGATAAACATTCAAGCCTTGTTTGCTTGTAGAACGGAAGTGGTTGTCAGGCACGCGTTCATAAGTGAGAATGATGATGAGCGTCACATAATCATCACATTCATCATGTTCTTGGGTATGAATGAATATCTTAGAACAAGAATAAGCCGAATTGAATAGAAGAACAATAGTAATTGCATTAATACTCGAGGTACAGCAGAACTCCACACCTTAAACTATGGTGTGTAGAAACTCCACCGTTGAAAATACATAAGTGATAATGGTGATCATTGGCTTCGGCCCCAGAGATGGAACCAGAAGAACCAAGATGAAAATACAATAGCAGAAAGGTCTTATTTATATAGAACTAGTAGCCTAGGGTTTACAGAAATGAGTAAATGACATAAAAATCTACTTCCGGGCTCACTTGGTGTGTGCTTGGGCTGAGCATTGAAGCATTTCGGGTAGAGACTCTTCTTGGAGTTAAACGCCAGCTTTTTTGCCAGTTTGGGCGTTTAACTCCCATTCTTGTGCCAGTTCCGGCGTTTTACGCCAGAATTCTTGAGCTGACTTGAAACGCCTATTTGGTCCATCAAATCTCAGGCAAAGTATAGACTATTATATATTACTGGAAAGCCCATGATGTCTACTTTTCAACGCAATAAAGAGCGCACCAATTGTGCTTCTGTAGCTCCAGAAAATCCACTTCGAGTGCAGGGAGGTCAGAATCCAACAGCATCTGCAGTCTTTTTCACCCTCTGAATCAGATTTTTGCTCAGGTCCCTCAATTTCAGCCAGAAAATACCTGAAATCACAGAAAAACACACAAACTCATAGTAAAATCCAGAAAAGTGAATTTTAACTAAAAACTAATAAAAATATAATAAAAACTAACTAAAACATACTAAAAACATACTAAAAATAATGCCAAAAAGCATATAAATTATCCGCTCATCACAACACCAAACTTAAATTGTTGCTTGTCCTCAAGCAACTGAAAATCAAATATGATAAAAAGAAGAGAATATGCAATGAATTCCAAAAACATCTATGAAGATCAGTATTAATTAGATGAGCGGGGCTTTTAGCTTTTTGCCTCTGAACAGTTTTGGCATCTCACTTTATCCTTTGAAATTCAGAATGATGGGCTTCTATAGGAACTCAAAATCCAGATAGTGTTATTGATTCTCCTAGTTAAGTATGATGATTCTTGAATATAGCTACTTTATGAGTCTTAGCTGTGGCCCAAAGCACTCTGTCTTCCAGTATTACCACCGGATACATACATGCCACAGACACATAACTGGGTGAACCTTTTCAGATTGTGACTCAGCTTTGCTAGAGTCCCCAATTAGAGGTGTCCAGGGTTCTTAAGCACACTCTTTTTGCCTTGGATTACAACTTTATTTTTTCTTTTTCTTCTTTTTTTCGTTTTTTTTAATTCAATGCTTTTTCTTGCTTCAAGAATCATTTTTATGATTTTTCAGATCCTCAATAACATATCTCTTTTTTCATCATTCTTTCAAGAGCCCACATTCATGAAAAACAAATTCAAAAGACATATGCACTGTTCAAGCATACATTCAGAAGTCAAAGTATTGCCACCACATCAAAATGATTAATCTGCTATAAAATTCAAAATTCATGCAATTCTTCTCTTTTCCAATTAAAAACATTTTTCATTTAAGAAAGGTGATGGATTCATAGGACATTCATAACTTTAAGGCATGGAAACTAAGATACTAATGATCATAAGACACAAACATAGATGATGAGCATAAGCATAAAAATTCGAAAAACAGGAGAATAAAGAACAAGGAGATTAAAGAACGGGTCCACCTTAGTGATGGCGGCTTGTTCTTCCTCTTGAAGATCTTATGGAGTGCTTGAGCTCCTCAATGTCTCTTCCTTGCCTTTGTTGCTCCTCTCTCATGATTCTTTGATCTTCTCTAATTTCATGGAGGAGGATGGAGTGTTCTTGGTGCTCCACCCTTAGTTGTCCCATGTTGGAACTTAATTCTCCTAGGGAGGTGTTGATTTGCTCCCAATAGTTTTGTGGAGGAAAATGCATCCCTTGAGGTATCTCAGGGATTTCATGATGAGTGGGATCTCTTGTTTGCTCCATCCTTTTCTTAGTGATGGGCTTGTCCTCATCAATGAGGATGTCTCCCTCTATGTCAATCCCAACTGAATAACAGAGGTGACAAATGAGATGAGGGAAGGCTAACCTTCCCAAGGTAGAGGACTTGTCCGCCACCTTATAAAGTTCTTGGGATATAACCTCATGAACTTCTATTTCCTCTCCAATCATGATGCTATGAATCATGATAGCCCAGTCTATAGTAACTTCGGACCGGTTGCTAGTGGGAATGATTGAGCATTGGATAAACTCCAACCATCCCCTAGTCGGGGGCTTGAGGTCATGCCTTCTCAGTTGAACCGGCTTTCCTCTTGAATCTCTCTTCCATTGAGCGCCCTCTTCACAGATGTCTATGAGGACTTGGTCCAACCTTTGATCAAAGTTGACCCTTTTTGAGCTTGAAAGGGACCTCGGGGATCACCTTCTTCATGGCCACAACTTCATAGAAGTGGTCTTGATGCACCCTTGAGATGAATCTCTCAATCTCCTATGACTCGGAAGAGGAGGCTTTTGCCTTCCCTTTCCTCTTTCTAGAGGTTTCTCCGGCCATAGGTGCCATAAATGGTTATGGAAAAACAAAAAGCAATGCTTTTACCACACCAAACTTAGAAGGTTTTCTCGTCCTCAAGCAAAAGAGGAAAGAAGAGAGTAGAAGAAGAAGAAATAGAGGAGATGGAGGAGGCTTTGTGGTTCGGCCAAAGGAGAGAAGTGGTGTTTAGGTTGTGTGAAAATGAAGGAGTGAAGATGGGTTTATATAGGAGTGGAGAGGGGGTGTATGGTTCGGCCATTATGGGTGGGTTTGGGAGAAAAAGTGGTTTGAATTTGAATGGTGAGGTAGGTGGGGTTTTATGAAGGATGGATGTGAGTGGTGAAGAGAGTAGTGGGATATAATAGGTGAGGGGTTTTTAGGGAAGAGGTGTTGAGGTGATTGGTGAATGGGTGAAGAGGAGAGAGAGTGGTGGGGTAGGTGGGGATCCTGTGGGATCCACAGATCCTGAGGTGTCAAGGAAAATTCATCCCTGCACCAAGTGGTGAGCAAAAATGCTCTTTCTGCCAATCCTGGCGTTAAACGCCCATTTCTGGTGTTCAACACCAGCTTCTTGCCCCTTCCTAGCATTTAACGCCAGTCTGGTGCCCCTTTCTAGCGTTAAACGCCCAGAATGGTGCCAGACTAGGCGTTAAACGCCCATTTGCTGCCCTTACTGGCGTTTAAACGCCAGCAAGTTTTTCCTCCATGGTGTGCTATTTTTCATTCTGTTTTTTATTCTGTTTTTGCTTTTTCAATTGATTTTGTGACTTTCCATGATCATCAACCTACAGAAAACATAAAATAACAAAGGAAATATAGATAAATATAACATTGGGTTGCCTCCCAACAAGCGCTTCTTTAATGTCATTAGCTTGACAGTGGGCTCTCATGGAGCCTCACAGATACTCAGAGCAATGTTGGAACCTCCCAACACCAAACTTAGAGTTTGAATGTGGGGGTTCAACACCAAACTTAGAATTTGGTTGTGGCCTCCCAACACCAAACTTAGAGTTTGACTGTGGGGGCTCTGTTTGACTCTGTTTTAAGAGAAGTTCTTCATGCTTCCTCTCCATGGTTACAGAGGGATATCCTTGAGCCTTAACCACAAAGGTTTCTTCATTCACTTGAATGATCAATTTTCCTCTGTCAACATCAATCACAGCCTTTGCTGTGGCTAAGAAGGGTCTGCCAAGGATGATGGATTCATCCATGCACTTCCCAGTCTCTAGGACTATGAAATTAGTAGGGATGTAAAGGTTTTTAACTTTTACCAGAACATCCTCTACAAGTCCATAAGCTTGTTTTCTCGAGTTGTCTGCCATCTCTAGTGAGATTCTTGCAACTTGTACCTCAAAGATCCCTAGCTTCTCCATTACAGAGAGAGGC
>NC_029775.3:36114497-36114685 GCF_000817695.3 Arachis duranensis
TATTGTACAAGGTATTGAGAACTTCCCAGGGTCCTGTCTCTTTTGAGGTAATCTCTGCCTAGTCAAGTCATCCAGTTCTTTAGTGAGCAAAGGAGGTTCATCCTCCCAAGTCTCATTACCAAATAACTTGTCATTTAGCTTCATGATTGCTCCAAGGTACTTAGCAACTTGCTCTTCAGTGACATCTT
>NC_029775.3:36114697-36116332 GCF_000817695.3 Arachis duranensis
CTCAGCTGACCCACTTGTGCCTCCAAGTTTCTAATGGAGGACCTTGTTTCAGTCATGAAACTTTGAGTGGTTTTGATTAGATCAGAGACCATGGTTGCTAAGTCAGAATGGCTCTGCTTAGAATTCTCTGTCTGTTGCTGAGAAGATGATGGAAAAGGATTGCCATTGCTAAACCTGTTTCTTCCACCATTATTGTTATTGAAACCTTGTTGAGGTCTCTGTTGATCCTTCCATGAGAGATTTGGATGATTTCTCGATGAAGGATTATAGGTGTTTCCATAGGGTTCTCCCATGTAATTCACCTCTTCCATTGAAGGGTTCTCAGAATCATGAGCTTCTTATTCAGATGAAGCGTACTTAGTACCGCCTGGTGTAGCTTGCATTCCAGACAGACTTTGAGAAATCATATTGACTTGCTGAGTCAATATTTTGTTCTGAGCCAATATGGCATTCAGAGTGTCAATCTCAAGAACTCCTTTCTTCTGACTAGTCCGATTGTTCACAGGATTCCTTTCAGAAGTGTACATGAATTGGTTATTTGCAACCATTTCAATGAGTTCTTGAGCTTCTGCAGGCGTCTTCTTCAGATGAAGAGATCCTCCAGCAGAGCTATCCAATGACATCTTGGACAGTTCAGACAGACCATCATAGAAGATACCTATGATGTTCCACTCAGAAAGCATGTCAGAAGGACACTTTCTGATCAATTGTTTGTATCTTTCCCTTCCTTCATAGAGGGATTCACCTTCCTTCTGTCTGAAGGTTTGGACTTCCACTCTAAGCTTACTCAATTTTTGAGGTAGAAAGAACTTTACCAAGAAGGCATTGACTAGCTTTTCCCAAGAGTTCAAGCTTTCTTTAGGTTGTGAGTCCAACCATATCCTAGCTCTGTCTCCTACAGCAAAAGGAAATAGCATAAGTCTATAGACCTCAGGGTCAACCACATTGGTCTTGACAGTGTCACAGATTTGCAAGAATTCAGCTAAAAACTGATGAGGATCTTCCAATAGAAATCCATGGAATTTGCAATTCTGTTGCATTAGAGAAACTAATTGAGGCTTAAGCTCAAAGTTGTTTGCTCCAATGGCAGGGATAGAGATGCTTCTCCCATAGAAGTCGGGAGTAGGTGCAGTAAAGTCACCCAGCACCTTCCTTGCATTGTCGGCATTGTTGTTGTTTTCGGCTGCCATGTCTTCTTCTTTGAAGATTTCTGTTAGGTCCTCTACAGAGAATTGTGCTTTAGCTTCTCTTAGCTTTCGCTTCAAGGTCCTTTCAGGTTCAGGGTCAACCTCAACAAGAATTCCTTTGTCTTTGCTCCTGCTCATATGAAAGAGAAGAGAACAAGAAAATATGGAATCCTTTATGTCACACTATAGAGATTCCTTGAGGTGTCAGAGGAAAAGAAAAATAGAAGGAAGAGGTAGAAGAATTCGAACTTAGAAAGATAGAGTTCGAATTGTACATGTTAGTCCATAAATAGAAGGATGTGAGAAGAGGGGAAGAAATTTTCGAAAATAAATTTAAAAACATTTTAAAAACATTTTGAAAAATTGAAGAATGATTTTCGAAAAATATGATTGGGAAATAGATACAGTGATTTTTGAAAAAGATTTTGAAATTAGAAATCAAAAAGAT
>NC_029775.3:36117555-36118107 GCF_000817695.3 Arachis duranensis
TATGGTCATCTTGTAAATCTCAGTCAGACAGATTCAAATGGTTATGAATGATTTATGAATAAAGCATAAAATAAAGATAGAGATACTTATGTAATTCATTGATGAGAATTTCAAATAAGTGTATGGAGATGCTTTGTCCCTTCCGTCTCTCTGCTTTCATACTGTCTTCATCCAATCCTTCTTACTCCTTTCCATGGCAAGCTGTATGTTGGGCATCACCGTTGTCAATGGCTACAGTCCCGTCCTCTCAGTGAAAATGTTCAACACGCTCTGTCACAGCACGGCTATTCAGCTGTCGGTTCTCGATCATGTCGGAATAGAATCCACTGATTCTTTTGCGTCTGTCACTAACGCCCCACAATCGCGAGTTTGAAGCTTGTCACAGTCATTCAATCCTTGACTCCTACTCAGAATACCACAGACAAGGTTTAGATCTTCCGGATTCTCTTGAATGCCGCCATCAATTCTAGCTTATACCACAAAGATTCTGGTTAAAGAATCCAAGAGATAAACATTCAAGCCTTGTTGCATGTAGAACGGAAGTGGTTGTCA
>NC_029775.3:36118253-36118896 GCF_000817695.3 Arachis duranensis
ATAGAAGAACAATAGTAATTGCATTAATACTCGAGGTACAGCAGAGCTCCACACCTTAATCTATGGTGTGTAGAAACTTCATCGTTGAAAATACATAAGAACAAGGTCTAGGCATGGGCGAGAGGCCAGCCCCCATGATCTAAGATAGCATAAGACTACTCAAAGATAGCTACCAAGATGAGAGTACAATAGTAAAAGGTCCTATTTGTAGAGAACTAGTAGCCTAGGGTTTACAAAGATGAGTAAATTACATAAAAATCCATTTCCGGGCACACTTGGTGTGTGCTTGGGCTGAGCATTGAAGCATTTTCGTGTAGAGACTCTTCTTGGAGTTAAACGCCAGCTTTTGTGCCAGTTTGGGCGTTTAACTCCCATTATTGTATCAGTTCTGACGTTTTACGCCTGAATTCTTAAGCTGACTTAGAACGCCTATTTGGGCCATCAAATCGCGAGCAAAGTATGGACTATTATGCATTGCTGGAAAGCCCAGGATGTCTACTTTCCAACGCAGTTGAGAACGCGCCAATTGGCCTTCGGTAGCTCCAGAAAATCCACTTCGAGTGCAGGGAGGTCAGAATCCAACAGCATCTGTAGTCCTTTTCAGTCTCTGAATCAGATTTTTGCTCAGGTCCCTCAATTTCAG
>NC_029775.3:36118973-36137220 GCF_000817695.3 Arachis duranensis
ACTAATAAAAATATAATAAAAACTAACTAAAATATACTAAAAACATACTAAAAATAATGCCAAAAAGCGTATAAATTATCCACTCATCAATACACGTGTAAGTATTAGATGGAGGTACTCGACACGGATTCGATCTCAAGGCCCTTCATTAAATCGACAAGTCCAATCGAACAAGGTACTCGAGTCAGGTAATCGAATAAATTATTTGAATAAATGGATCGAGCAGTTATGGTAGTGGAGAAGTTAAAGGCTCCCATCGCACGAGAAAATCATAGGAAACGTTTATAGCCAAGAGGCAGGAACGGTTACCAAGGAGTATGCATTCAAGGCTGTGATGTTGTAATTAATTGTAATTAATTATTCGTTACCAAAAGTAGAATATAAATACTATGAAGTCTTAGGGAATAGAGGTTGGAACTTTAACTCAGAAAAACACTCAAGCACACTCACATCCCAGGAAATTCCTGAGTCTGCGATCGAGTAACTTTTCTATATGGTTCCTTTCATATTTTCATTCTTTCAATTTATCTTTCTATAAACTTTATTTTTCAAGTAAATTTACCTTTCAACTATTCTTAATTTTCTTTGTCCAATTTACATTCCTGCATTTTAGACTTTCATGTCAAAGCCCTTTAACCCAGTCGAAAGCATTTTACTGCTTTCTTTCAATTTCAATGCAAACCTTTCCATTTTCAATATATTTCCTTTTTGAAAACTTTACTTTTTCATTTCCTTCCTTGACTTGTAAATTTTAATTTATTTTTATTCCCAATTCCCGTCTAATCGAGGACACTTTGATGCACTTTTAGAAAACAGGTACCTGCAAAGAGGAGTAGGTTTCACTCCCAGACTACTAGATATCGAACCATCGTCAATTTGCTAAAAATTGACAAAACAAATTGGCACGCCCAGTGAGACAATTTTAAAAATTGAAGTGTGTCAAAGAAATATTTTTCAATGTCATTTGGTGGATGCGATTACAAAGTGGAAAGATAATTCTCATGGCTGATGAGTTATCGAATGTGAATGGTGGTTCATCCATCAATGATAGCATACCAGTGTCCATGCAACAGGCAGACGTGACTTCACGTTCGGAAGGTGCAATTTGAACTAAAAGTATAGCAGTTACGACTGTTCAAACTGGAAATATCGGACGTAACACTCGTCCACGTGGTACTTTGCCACCATACCAGCCTCCACTAACCGTTGGTTGGCCTCCTTATGGTCTTCCTCTTGGTTATACCCCACCAGTGGGTGGTTTTGTTCCACCTATTCATTTTGGAAATACAAGTGGAGTGAATAACACTCAAAACCCACAGCAGCATTCCAAGTATTCTCGAGATTATAATGTGCGCTCTACTTCAAATGTTGCTAATTCAATGGCAGTATATCAACAACAAGTAGAAGAAAGTCATCAGGACTTAGTCAATTTGTTGACTCAACAAATAACCACGATTCTAAACCCTATGATGGCTGATCACGAATCGAAATTTGAACGTCTTACTAGACAAGTCAAACGAATTACTCGAATTGTTGATTATGATGAGGGTGAAGGGCATAATGCCAGAGGAAATAATGAAGGATTCTGGAATGGACTTCAAAATGAAAAAATGTTTTTAATGGAGAAAATCCTCATATAGTTCCTCGTGGGGAAAATGCAGATGAAGTTCTGGCTAGGTTACGTGTTAATCATGGCGGTGAACGTTATCAGATCACCAGAATTGTGGCAGAAGTATTGAATTGAGTTGGTCTGAATGTTGGTTTTATGAATGGACCACACTTTGTTTCTGCTTTTTCCCAAGTTGTTCAAATGGAATAAGTGCCAAGAGGGGTAAAAAATCCAAAGAAAGTCACAAAGTTTGTTGGGAAAGTTGGAGAATCAACCACTGAATATGTTGCTCAATATTTGGTTGTGATTGGGAACTTAGCTAATGATGAAAGTTTGAAAATGAAATTTTTTCCTTCTTTGTTAACGAAGAATGCATTTACTTAGTTTTCGAATTTCAGACCAGATTCGATAACAACATGGAATCAGTTGGAAACTACTTTGCACACTTAATTCTATCGACGGGAAATAAATGTAGCGATTACTGATCTAGTGGCTCTGAAACATGAAGATGGTGAAACTGTTGATGATTATCTGATATATTTCAAGAACGCTAGGAGTAGATGCTATGTATCGTTACCTGAGAGTGAGATAGTGAAAATAGCAACTATGGGGCTAGGATTTTATATGCACAGAAAACTACTTAAGGTGCATATCCCTGATTTAGCCCAGTTGGCTGAAAAGGTTCATCAGACCGAACTCATGAAAAAGGAGAAAGAGAAATATAGGAGTGAACAAAGATCGAAGAGTAAACCCTTCACTTGAAAATAAAAGGTTGCCTATGTGACTATGGAGTCTTCGAAGGAGGAAATCGATTTTGAAACATATGTCAATTTGGCCGAACTTAAGAAAGCCCTCCGTATGTTTGTTCTCTACTAAAAAAACTTCCTAGTAATGAAAAGTCAAATGATTCAAAACTAAAAAGTGGAAAGAAATATAGTTTTGATATTTCAAAATCTGATTAGATTTTTGATGTGTTGCTGAAAGATAAACAATTAATTATGCCTGAGGGTAGAACTTTACTTTCAGTGAAAGATTTAAAAGGGAAACCTTATTGCAAGTTTCACCAAGAAACAAGTCATTCGACTAACAGTTGTGTTCATTTCAGGAACTTAATTCAGGAATCAATAATGGAAGGAAGGTTGAAATCCTATGATGGCAAGAAGGAGATGAAGGTTGATGTCGATCCCTTCAATGTTGATGCCAGCTTTATTGAACCATGCTTTGGAATAAACATGGTTGGCATGTCCTATGACTTTGATGTGGTTCTTGACGATTTTGAGTCACAAGTGCGATCAGAGTATCCCCGGGCGGGGTATGGTTTGTTGGATTTTCTGGTTCAGTAAAAAATTAAAGACTGGGACGTATCTCTGTGTCCAAGGTGTAATGCTATTTTTGATGCCAAAGCAGCGGCAATTTTTGAAAAGGAGAGAATGAAAAAAGAATTGGCTCATAGAGAAGAGCAGGCACGCCATTCGGCATTTTGAAGTTCAGGGTTCTAAGACCCCTTCAGCAAAGTACTACTGCCCCTTTAAGCCGATCTTAGGCTATAGGTGTTTAGTGGATTCGAAATTGCCAGGAGTTCCAGAAAAAGGATCCTCTGTATTGATGTAACCCACAATGGGGACATCTAGGACCACCTCGAAATCAATATCCTTATTATCGTGGTCGAGCGAGAGGGTATCCGAGAGGCAGAGGAGGCAGAAAAAATTTCAATCAGAATAAAAAGCCTCAGGTGGAGGTAAGCAAGGGGGCAATGCCCTCTGTGCATTCTCGAATTGTCTTTCCTTCTGATGGAGAGACTTGTCCAAAAGGAATTACGTCTCCTGCGAAGATGGAAAAAGGCAAGGCAATAGCCCAATCTTTAGGAGTTCACAAAGACAAAGAGGTTGATGTTGATGAAGAATATTTTGAAGAAGGGGATGATGACATGATTGGAACGATTTCGATCATTCCAATAGAGTATCTGGGTGAATATGAAGGTGACCCAAAGGTAGATTATGACATAGAGGATGAGGAAGCTTTTTCCTTCATTCAAATTGAGGATGAGCCAGGGTGTTTCCTTCGGCCTAGTGAAAAACAGATGTTTCATCTCCGCCCACTACTATGAACCTTGCAGGATAATTCTTACTACTGACCATCTCCCTCTTACTCTTAATGCCACATAGAGCTCTAAGTTGACCATCTGTCTCAAGTAAAGCATATTCAAGTGAGCTAATTAAGCTTAGAGATGAGAGATTTACCCACTTGAATGAAGGAATGGACGGTGATGGCTTTGGGGGAGAGGTATCCAACAACTTTGGCAAGGTGATTTCCAGCTCTATTCCCTTGGGCTCTTCTTTGACAACTTCCACCTCCTTGCAAGCTTTTTCAATATCAACCTCTTCCTCTTGGTAGCTTTCCTCTAATTTGATCTCTTCTTCACTGCTCACTAAGGGCATGGGAGGTCGTGCTTCTTCTTTCTTAGTATCCACCTCTTGATCAACCTCTTCCAAGTCTTCAACCATGACATGCCTTGGAGGTTGTACACCCTCCTCAACATTAATTTAAAGCATCTTGGAAGGAGGCTTTATGAATGGACTTTCCAATGGAGGTTCAGCATCTCCTAAGTCTTCAACCAACTCTTCTTCTTTTACAATGATAGTGTTCTCTACTTGTTCCAGTACAAAGTTATGCTCTATACTGTCCACTGGAGTTTCTAGTGTCTTCTTCGTGCTGCGTTCTTCATTAGATTCTCCACATGAAGCCATGGGAGTCTGTTGAGTGTCTGAATGTCTGGAAGATAATCGATTTATTGCTTGCTCCAGTTGATGAAGGGTTGCATTAAATTGGTCTATTAATTCTTCGAAGCGAACCTATGATTCTTGGCTTGATGGATATGGACATGGTGCATATGAAGGTAGTGGTCCTTGGGAGTAACTAGGTTGGAATTGGGGTGGTTCTATATATGGTTCATATGGTGGTTGGTGTGGTGGATAAGGGTTAGGGTCATATGGGGGTGTTTGGTGGTAAGGGGCTTGTGAGTCTGGTGGTTCAAAATTATATTGAGGAGGAGGGGGTTCATGGGCATATGGTGGGTCTTGTTGGTAACTACAAGGGGGTCTACCATATCTATTATCTTGGTATGCATTGTAGAATGGTCTTTGTCCATGATATCCTGGAAGGTGTTGTTGCCTAAAGGGTTGATCAGATCCTCTTGCCTCCGTCCATCTTTGATTGCATTGACCTTGATGCATATTCCTGTTATAGCTTCCTCTTCCTGCAACATAGTTGTAACCAGACTCATAGCCAAAAGGGTGAGAGTTCATAGTAGTAGGAGAAACTAGAAACAAAAACTAACAAAAAGAAAATATTTTGAAAAAGATATGATTTTTGAAAAAGATAGGATAATATTTTGAAAAAGATATGATTTTTTTTTTGAAAAAGATTTGAAATTTTATTTTGAAATAAGATAAGATAAGATAAAAATTTTAAAATAAAAATCTGAATTTTTTTTTTGAAAAATATTTACAATGACCAATAATAAGGCACACGTTTGCAATTTCCCGGCAACGGCGCCATTTTGACGTATGATTTTTGCTAGTAAAAAATTTTGTAAAGATATAGTCGCGTTGTGAGTATAGATTCTAAACTAATAGAAAATCCCTTTGTACAAATATTTTGGTTGTCACAAGTAACAAACCCCTAATAAAATTGATAACCGAAGTATTTAAACCTCGGGTCGTCTTCTCAAGGAATTGCAGGGAGGTGTTCTTATTATTGGTTATGCAAAGGTATATTTTGGGGTTTTAAAAAGGGTTGAACAAGTAATTTAATTGACAAGAAAAATAAATAAATAACTATAAAATAAACTCTTGGCAAGATATGAGAAATTGGAAGTCCTATCCTAGTTATCCTTATCAGGTGTGATGAGAATTGGGTTTTAATCCCACTTAGTTAACCTTTACTAAAGCAAAGGAAAGTCAAGTGGACTAATTAGTTTGATCCTCAAGTCCTAGTCAATCCCTGTGGGAGGACTAGCTTTAGAGCGATCTAGATCAATTAGAATCTGCCAATTTCAACCACTGCTGAGTTTGACAACTTAAGAGTTACCAATTAATCAACCAAGCCAAAAGGGAATAAAATCTACTTGAATGAAAATAATTTGGATAGAGCCCAAGCATCAATAACATAAATTAGAGAAAACAATCATAAGTCTGAAATACCTCAGATTATATTAATTAAGAAAATCATAACACGAATATCATTAAACAAATAAAAGAGAAAATAAATAAATAAGAACATTGAACCTGAGATGAAGAAGAAATATTCCTAATTTCTAAAAAATCCTAATCATAATCCTAAGAGAGAGGAGAGAACCTCTCTCTAAAAACTACATCTAAATTATGAAAAGTGTGAATTATGAAAGCATGTTTTTTGAATGAATGCATTCCCTCACTTTATAACCTCTAATCTGTGCTTTCTGAACTTGGATCTGGGCCAAAAGGGGCCCAGAAATCACTGAGGACGATATCTGCACATTCTGCAGATTGCGTACGTCACACGTCCGCGTGGCTCACGCGGTCGCGTCATCTGGAGTGTTTCCCTTCCACGCGGTTGCGTCAGTCAGGCGCCCGCGTCAGTTGTGTTTCGCAGGTTACGCGTTTGCCTCATCCATGCGCTCGCGTCGATTCTCTTTTGTGCGAACCACGCGTTCGCGTCATCCATGCGGATGCGTCACTGCCAGTTTCTCCAAGGACTCCAATTTGTGCTTTCCTTCCATTTTGTATGTTTTCTTTCCATCCTTTAAGTCATTCCTGCCTTAGAAGCTCTGCAACTACTCAACACACAAATCACGGCATCGAATGGTAACAAAGGGTAATTAAAATAGTTACTTTTAAAGCATAGAAAACATGTATTTCACATATATCACATAATAAGGAAGGGAAAATAAAACCATGCAATTTACATGAATAAGTGGGTGAAGAGTTGAATAAACCACTTAAATTGAGCATAATATATATCATAAAATATGGGTTTATCAATCTTCCTCTTGGAAGATCCACCCACAGCAGAAGACTGAGCTAGTGGAGCGTCCAACTTAAGGACGTTAAAGCAAAGTGCTGGGTGAGAGACAACCCACCATGGTATGATTGTTCCTTTCTCTTTCCTTTATCACCTTCTTCAATAACTCTTCCCAGTACTACTGCCTATATTTTGTATCTCATTTGCATATTGCATAAAAAAACACGCACGCGACGTAACAGTGTCGCCGACGCATTCGCATCATAGGTGCGTTGGGAAGAAAATAAATGAACAGAGAGTCACGCGAGAGTGTGGCTGGAGGCGTGCCTTTGGCACAAATGGCTCCACGCGACCGCGTGGATGACGCAATCGCGTCATTAGTAAAATGGCCTCCCCACGCGTCCGTGTCAACCACGCAAACACGTGGCCCTGCAATTCGACGTAAAGAGGGTGTATGGCAGTAAGTTGAGCTGGAGTTGGGATGAACTCGTGCTAGACGCACAAGCCCTACCACGAATACGCGTGCCCCACACGTCTGTGCCATTTTCAAAAGTTTTCCCATCCACGCGATTGCATCAACCATGCGAACGCGTCACCTTATAATTTGGCAAATTGAATTTCAAACAGAGAGTTGTGCGAGCGCGAGGCTGCCCTCGCGCCACTAGCATAAATCATGTCACGCGTCCGCGTGACCGACGCGTCCATGTCACCTCATTCAAGCGCTACCCGCGCAAACGCGTGACCCATGCGTCCGCGTCGCATGCACCGCACAACTTATTCAAATCTGCCAGATTATCTTATCTTTTCTTCCCCAAATCCTTCTTCCCCCCTTCTTATTTCTTTCCCCCTTCTTCCTTCTCCCTTCTTTCTCACCTTCTACTCCCTCTTTCTCACCACCATTTTTAAGGTTTCTCTTTTCTTCTTCCCTCTTCTATTCTTATTCTTATTTTTATGTTTTCTTTTTCTCTTTTTTTTTTCTTTTTACCTTCTTTATCTATGTTCTCTTCTTCTATCTTCTTCTTGTAATTGGTGTTGGATATTTATTTTGGCCATTACTTTCTATACTTTGCTTATGGATTGTTGAGAAATTGTTTAACAATTATATATTATTTCTATAGGGTTGCTTGCATGTTCAATTTAATACTTTCCATACCTTATTTACCATGCATGCTAAGTGTTTGTGAAAAAGCCCGTATGGCATTCTGCACTACTTTCAGATTCTTTTATTCCACTACTATAAATGCTTGCTTTTCACAACACCCTTTTTATATTTTATTACTTTAATATAGTTGTTATTGCAAACAGATTTTTAGTTTGACAAACTTGGTAATCTAACTTGGACATTGAATGCTTGATCCATGCTACTCATGCCCTTGCAGGCATGTCAATAAACACCTTGCATTTAACTGTCATCATATGCACTTGCTATATTTCCATTGATGACTTTTCACATGTAGTCATGACCATGTGTTAACGTCATTCTTCTTTACTATGCATTGATTACTGGTGCGCGAAAATTGTGATCATCAACAATGGTGCCAAAGACTTGGAGCTCTCAAACGTGAATCACACTTTGTCACAACTTCGCACAACTAACCAGCAAGTGCACTGGGTCGTCCAAGTAATACCTTACGTGAGTAAGGATCGATCCCACGGAGATTGTTGGTATGAAGCAAGCTATGGTCATCTTGTAAATCTCAGTTAGGAGGATTCAAATGATTATAATGGTTTTCAAAAATATAAAGATAAATAAAACATAAAATAAAGACAGAGATACTTATGTAAATCATTGGTGGGAGTTTCAGATAAGTGCATGGAGAGGCTTTTGTCCCTTCTGAATCTCTGCTTTCCTACTACCTTCTTTCAATCATTCTCACTCCTTTCCATGGCAAGCTGTATGTAGGGCATCACCGTTGTCAATGGCTACTTCCCATCCTCTCAGTGAAAATGGTCTAAATGCTCTGTCACAGCACGGCTAACCATCTGTCGGTTCTCGATCATGTCATAATAGAATCAATTGATTCTTTTGCGTTTGTCACTACGCCCAACAATTGCGAGTTTGTAGCTCGTCACAGTCATTCAATCCTTGAATCCTACTCGAAATACCACAGACAAGGTTTAGACTTTCCGAATTCTCAAGAATGGCCGCCAATAATTCTAGCTTATACCACGAAGATTCTGATTAAGGAATCCAAGAGATATTCATTCAATCTTAGGTATAACGGAGGTGGTTGTCAGGCACCCGTTCATAAGGACGGATGATGATGAATGTCACGGATCATCACATCCATTAGGTTGAAGTACGAATGATATCTAGAACAAGAATAAGCTTGAATTGAATAGGAGAATAATAGTAATTGCATTAATTCTCGAGGTACCCCAGAGCTCCACACCTTAATCTATGGTGTGTAGAGACTCCACCGTTGAAAATACATAAGTGATGGTCCAGGCATGGCCAAATGGCCAGCCCCCAAAACGTGATCAATAGTCTCCTAAGATGAACAATATATTAAAACAGAGACCAAAGATGTCTAATACAATAGTAAAATGTCCTATTTATACTAGACTAGTTACTAGGGTTTACAGAAATAAGTCTAAATGCAGAAATCCACTTCCGGGGCCCACTTTGGTGTGTGCTTGGGCTGAGCTTGAGCTTTATACGTGCAGAGGCTTCTCTTGGGGTCAAACGCCAAGTTGCAATGCCTGTTTGGCGTTTAACTCTGGTTTGTGACGTGTTTCTGCGTTTTACTCCAGAATGCAGCACGGAACTGGCATTGATTGCCAGTTTTCGTCGTCTAAACTCGAATAAAGCATGAATTATTATATAATAACGCAGTTGAGAGCACGCCATTTGGAGTTCTTTAGCTCCAGAAAATCCATCTCGAGTACAGGGAGGTCAGAATCCAACAGCATCAGCAGTTCTTTTTCAGCCTGAATCAGATTTTTGCTCAGGTCTCTCAATTTCAGCCAGAAAATATCAGAAATCATAGAAAAAACACACAAACTCATAGTAAAGTCCAGAAATGTGAATTTTTCATAAAAACCAATAAAAACATCCCTAAAAGTAGCTAGATCCTACTAAAAACTACTTAAAAACAATGCCAAAAGGCGTATAAATTATCCGCTCATCACAACACCAAATTTAAATTGTTGCTTGTCCCTAAGCAACTGAAAATCAAATAAGATAAAAAGAAGAGAATATACTATAAATCTCAAAATATCAATGAATATTAGTTCTAACTAGATGAGCTGGACTTGTAGCTTTTTGCTTCTGAACAGTTTTGGCATCTCACTTTATCCCTTGAAGTTTAGAATGATTGGCATCTATAGGAACTCAGAGTTCATAGAGTGTTATTGATTCTCCTAGTTAAGTATGTTGATTCTTGAACATAGCTACTTTTATGAGTCTTGGCCGTGGCCCTAAGCACTTTGTTTTCCAATATTACCACCGGATACATAAATGCCACAGACACATGACTGGGTGAACCTTTTCAGATTGTGACTCAGCTTTGCTAAAATTCCCAATTAGAGGTGTCCAGAGCTCTTAAGCACACTCTTTTTGCTTTGGATCACGACTTTAACCACTCAGTCTCAAGCTTTTCACTTGGACCTGCATGCCACAAGCACATGGTTAGGGACAACTTGATTTAGCCGCTTAGCCCTGGCTTTTATTTCCTTGGGCCCTCCTATCCATTGATGCTCAAAGCCTTGGATCCTTTTTACCATTGCCTTTTGGTTTTAAGGGCTATCGGCTTTTTCTGCTTGCTTTTTCTTTTTCTTTTTTTTTTCGCCACTTTTTTTTCACTGCTTTTTCTTGCTTCAAGAATCAATTTCATGATTTTTCAGATTATCAATAACATTTCTCTTTTTCATCATTCTTTCAAGAGCCAACAATTTTAACATTCATAAACAACAAGATAAAAGATATGCACTGTTCAAGCATTCATTCAGAAAACAAAAAGTATTGTCACCACATCATTATAATTAAACTAATTTCAAGGATGAACTTGAAACTCATGTACTTCTTGTTCTTTTGAATTAAAAACATTTTTCATTTAAGAAAGGTGAAGGATTCATGGAATTATTCATAGCTTTAAGACATAGACACTAGACACTAATGATCATGTAGTAAAGACACAAACATAGACAAACATAAAGCTCAAAAACCGAAAAACAAAGAGATAAGAACAAGGAAGTTAAGGAATAAGTCCACCTTAGTGATGGTGGCGCCTTCTCCTTGAAGGACCAATGGTGTTCTTGAGCTCCTCTATGTCTCTTCCTTGCCTTTGTTGCTCCTCCCTCATAGCTATTTGATCTTCTCTAATCTCATTAAGAATAATGGAGTACTCTTGGTGTTCCACCCTTAGTTGGTTCATGTCATGACTCAATCCTTCTAGAGAAGTGTTGAGTTGTTCCCAATAGTTTTTTGGAGGAAAATGCATCCCTTGAGGCATTTCAGAGATTTCTTGATGATGAGCTTCCTCATGCGTCTCTTGAGATCCACAGATGGGCTCTCTTGTTTGCTCCATCCTCTTCTTTGTGATGGGCTTGTCCTCTTCAATGGGGATGTCTCCTTTTTGAAATCTCCAGCTAAGTAGCATAGATGGCAAATGAGATGAGGAAAAGCTAGCCTTGCCAAGGTGGAGGGCTTTTCGGCTACTTTGTAGAGTTCTAGAGAGATGACTTCATGAACTTCTATTTCCTCTCCAATCATGATGCTATGGATCATGATGGCCCGATCCACAGTCACTTTAAATCGGTTGCTAGTGGGGATGATGGAGTGTTGGATGAACTCCAACCATCCTCTAGCCACAGGCTTAAGATCCAGTCTTCTCAATTGAACCGACTTGCCTTTTGAGTCTCTTTTCCATTGAGCTCCTTCCACACATATGTCCATGAGGACTTGGTCTTACCTTTGATCAAAGTTGACCCTTCTAGTGTAGGGGCGTGCATCTTCTTGCATCATAGGCAAGTTGAACGCCAACCTCACATTTTTCGGACTGAAATCTAAGCATTTCCCCCGAACCATTGTAAGATAATTCTTTGGATTCGGGTTCATACTTTGATCATGGTTCCTAGTGATCCATGCATTGGCATAGAACTCTTAAACCATTAAGATTCTGACTTGTTGAATGGGGTTGGTAAGAACTTCCCAACCTCTTCTGTGGATCTCATGTCGGATCTCTGGATACTCATTTTTCTTGAGCATGAAAGGGACCTCAGGGATCACCTTCTTCTTGGCCACAACTTCATAGAAGTGGTCTTGATAGGCTTTAGAGATGAATCTCTCCATCTCCCATGACTGGGAGGTGGAAGCTTTTGTCTTCCCTTTTCTCTTTCTAGAGGTTTCTCCAGCCTTAGGTGCCATCAACGGTTATGGAAAAACAAAAAAGCTATGCTTTTACCACACCAAACTTAGAATGTTGCTCGCCCTCGAGCAAAGAAAAGAAAAAAATAGAAGAAGAAGAATAAGATATGGAGGAGAGGGAGAGATGTGTGGGTTTCGGCCAAGGAGGAGAAGAGAGGGTTGTGTTGTGTGAAAATGAAGAAGGATGGATGGGTTTATATAGTGGAGGGAGAGGGTAGTAGGTTCGGTCATTTGGGGTGGGTTTGGGTGGGAAAGAGATTTTGAATTTGAAGGTAGGTGGGGTTTATGGGGAAGAGTGGATGGATGTGAGTGGTGAAGAGGTGATGGGGAAGAGAGATTGAGGTGATTGGTGAAGGGTGTTTGGGGAAGAGTGTTATTGGATTGTGTGAAGAAGAGAGAAGGTAAGTTGAGGTAGGTGGGGATCCTGTGGGGTCCACAGATCCTGAGGTGATCCTGTGGGATCCACAGATCCTGAGGTGTCAAGGATTTATCATCACTGCACCAATTAGCCATGTAGAACGCCCTCTGCATGCAATCCTGGCATTTAACGCCAGACTGAACCTTGTTTCTGGCGTTAAACGCCCAAATGTAGCATGTTTCTGGCATTTAACGCTGGCCTGATGCTTATTGCTGGCGTTAAACGCCAGCTTTTCTCAGGGTGCAATCCTGGCATTTAAATGCCAGACTGCTGCTTGTTTCTGGTGTTCAACACCAGATTCATGCTCTATTCTAGTGTTGAACGCCAGCCAGATGCTCCTTACTAGCGTTTAAATGCTAGTAAGCTCTTCCTCCAGGGTGTGCTTTTTCTTCTGCTATTTTTTATTCTGTTTTTAATTTTTGCAATTGTTTTGTGACTCCACATGATCATAAACCTAATAAAACATAAAAGAACAAGAGAAATATAGATAAATAAAAATTGGGTTGCCTCCCAATAAGCGCTTCTTTAATGTCAATATCTTGATAGTGAGCTCTCATGGAGCTTCACAGATCATCAGAGCATTGTTGGGACCTCCCAACACCAAACTTAGAGTTTAAATGTAGGGGTTCAACACCAAACTTAGAGTTTGGTTGTGGCCTCCCAACACCAAACTTAGAGTTTGACTGTGGGGGCTTTGTTTGACTCTGTATTGGGAGAAACTTTTCACGCTTCCTCTCCATGTTTACAAAAGGATAACCTTGAGCTTTAAATACAAGGTAGTCCCCATTCAATTGAAGGACTAGTTCACCTCTGTCAACATCAATCACAGCTCCTGCTGTGGCTAGAAAGGGTCTTCCAAGGATGATGCATTCATCCTTCTCCTTCCCAGTGTCTAAGATTATGAAATCAACAGGGATGTAAAGGCCTTTAACCTTCACTAACACGTCCTCTACCAATCCATAAGCTTGTTTTATTGACTTGTCTACCATCTCTAATGAGATTCTTGCAGCTTGTACCTCAAAGAGCCCTAGCTTCTCCATTACAAATAGTGACATAAGATTTATAGCTGACTCCAGGTCACATAGAGCCTTCTCAAAGGTCATGGTGCCTATAGTACAGGGTATTAAGAATTTACCAGGATCTTGTTTCTTTTGAGATAGAGTTTGCTAAACCCATGTATCTAGTTCACTAATGAGTAAGGGAGGTTCACCTTTCCAAGTCTCATTACCAAACAACTTGGCATTCATCTTCATAATGGCTCCTAGATATTGAGTGGTGCACGAAATTGCAATCACACTCTTGCAATTCCGCACAACTAACCAGCAAGTGCACTAGGTCGTCTAAGTAATACCTTACGTGAGTAAGGGTCGATCCCACGGAGATTTTCGGCTTGAAGCAAGCTATGGTTATCTTGTAACTCTTAGTCAGGATATCAATAATTCTCAGGTTTAATTGTGAAAAGTAAAAGAACATGAAATAAATACTTGTTTTGCAGTAATGGAGAACAGGTTGAGGTTTTGGAGATGCTCTATCTTCTGAATCTCTGCTTTCCTACTGTCTTCTTCTTCATGCACGCAAGGTTCCTTCCATGGCAAGCTGTTTGTAGGGTTTCACCATTGTCAATGGCTACCTCCCATCCTCTCAGTGAAAATGTTCAATGCGCTCCGTCACAGCACGGCTAATCATCTGTCGGTTCTCAATCAGGTTGGAATAGAATCCAGTGATTCTTTTGCGTCTGTCACTAACGCCCAGCCTTCAGGAGTTTGAAGCTCGTCACAGTCATTCAATCCTTGATTCCTACTCAGAATACCACAGACAAGGTTTAGACGTTCCGGATTCTCTTGAATGCCGCCATCAATTCTAGCTTATACCACGAAGATTCTGATTAAGGAATCCAAGAGATATTCACTCAATCTAAAGTAGAACGAAGGTGGTTATCAGGCACACGTTCATAGGTGAGAATGATGATGAGTGTCACGGATCATCACATTCATCAAGTTAAGGAACAAGTGATATCTTAGAATAGAAGCAAGCGTGATTGAATGAAAAATAGTAGTAATTGCATTAATCCATCAAGACATAGCAGAGCTCCTCACCCCCAACCATGGGGTTTAGAGACTCATGCTGTAGAAGGTACAGTATGAAACGTGTAAAATGTCATGAGATAAAGATACAATGTCAAAATATCCTATTTATAGTGAACTAGTAACCTAGGATATACAGAAATGAGTAAATGACGTAAAAATCCACTTCCGGGGTCCACTTGGTGTGTGCTTGGGCTGAGCATTGAAGCTTTCATGTGTATAGACTTTTCTTGGAGTTAAACGCCAGTTTTTGTGCCAGTTTGGGCATTTAACTCCAACTTTTGTGCCATTTCTGGCGTTAAACGCTGGGAATTCTGAAGCTGATTTGCAACGCCAGTTTGGGCCATCAAATCCCGGGCAAAGTATGGACTATTATACATTGCTGGAAAGCCCAGAATGTCTACTTTCCAACGCAATTGAGAGGGCGCCAATTGGGTTTCTGTAGCTCCAGAAAATTCATTTCGAGTGAAGAGAGGTCAGAATCCAACAACATATGCAGTCATTTTTCAGCCTCTGAATCAGATTTTTGCTCAAGTCCCTCAATTTCAGCCAGAAATTACCTGAAATCACAGAAAAACACACAAACTCATAGTAAATCCCAGAAAAAGTGAATTTTAAATAAAAACTAATAAAAACATACTAAAAACTAACTAAAACGTACTAAAAACATACTAAAAACAGTGCCAAAAAGCAAATAGGATAAAAAGAAGAGAACATACTATATACTCCAAAATATCAATGAAACTTAGCTCCAATTAGATGAGCGGGACTAGTATCTTTTTGCCTCTGAACAGTTTTGGCATCTCACTTTATCCTTTGAAGTTTAGAATGATTGGCATCTATAGGAACTCAGAATTCAGATAGTGTTATTGATTCTCCTAGTTAAGTATGATGATTCTTGAACACAGCTACTTTATGAGTCTTGGCTGTGGCCCAAAGCACTCTGTCTTCCCGTATTACCACCGGATACATACATGCCACAGACACATAACTGGGTAAACCTTTTCAGATTGTGACTCAGCTTTGCTAGAGTCCCCAATTAGAGGTGTCCAGGGTTCTTAAGCACACTCTTTTTGCCTTGGATCACTTTTTATTTTTACCCTTACCTTTTTGTTTAAAGGGCTTTGGCTTTTTCTGCTTGCTCTCTCTCTCTCTCTCTCTCTCTCTCTCTCTCTCTCTCTTTTCGCATATACTGCTTTTTCTTGCTTCAAGAATCAATCTGATGATTTTTTAGATCCTCAATAACAGTAGCCAACAATTTTAACATTCTTAAAACAACAAATTCAAAAGACATATGCACTGTTCAAGCATTCATTCAGAAAACAAAAAGTATTGTCACCACATCAAACTAATTCAACTAGTTTCAGAGATGAATTCGAAATCCTGTACTTCTTGTTCTTTTGTGATTAAAGCATTTTTCATATAAGAAAGGTGATGGATTCATAGAACATTCATAACTTTAAGGCATAGACACTAAGATACTAATGATCATGTAGTGAAGACATAAACATAGATAGAACATCAAGCATAGAAATCGAAAAACAGAATAATAAGAATAAGGAAATTAAGGAACGGGTCCACCTTAGTGATGACAGCTAGTTCTCCTTCTTGAAGATCCTATGGAATGCTTGAGCTCCTCAATGTCTCTTCCTTATCCTTGTTGCTCCTCTCTGATTTCATGGAGGATAATGGTTGCTTTTGTTGAGGTCCATGAGTGGGCTCTTTTGTTTGCTCCATCCTCTTTCTTAGTGATGGGCTTTTGAGATGAATCTCTCCATCTCTCATGACTCAGAGTTGGAAGCAACTGCCTTCCCTTTCCTCTTCTTAGAGGTTTCTCCGGCCTTAGATGCCATACATGGTTATGGAAAAACAAAAAGCAACGCTTTAGCCACACCAAACTTAGAAGGTTTGCTCGTCCTCGAGCAAAAGAAGAGAAGATGGAGTAGAAGAAGCAGAAAATAGATGAGAAGGAGAGGTGTGAGTGGTTCGGCCAAGGGAGGTTTAGGTGGTTATGATGTGGGAAAAGGAAGGAGTGATGGTTTGAATTTGAGTGGGTGGGTATAGGTGGGTTGTATGATGTTTTTGGAGGATTAATAGAGGTGATTGGTGGATGTTATTTTGGGGAAGAGTGTTATGGAAGGGTGTGAAGAGGAGAGAAGAAGAGGTGAGGTAGGTGGGATCCTGTGGGGTCCACAGATCCTGAGGTGTCAAGGATAGCTCATCCCTGCACCAAGTAGCGTGCAAAATGCCCTTTTCTGCCAATCCTGGCGTTAAATGCCAGTCTGGTGCCCCTTTCTGGCGTTAAACGCCCAGAATGGTGCCAGATTGGGTGTTAAACGCCCATTTGCTACCCTTACTGGCGTTTAAACGCCAGCAGGTTTTTCCTCCAGGGTGTGCTATTTTTCTTTCTGTTTTTCATTCTGTTTTTGCTTTTTCAATTGATTTTGTGACGTCACATGATCATCAACCTACAGAAAACATAAAATAACAATGGAAAATAGATAAATATAACATTGGGTTGCCTCCCAACAAGTGCTTCTTTAATGTCATTAGCTTGACCAGTGGGCTCTCTTGGAGCCTCACGGATACTCAAAGCATGATGATAGCCTCTTAACACCAAACTTAGATTTTGGTTGTGGCCTCCCAACACCAAACTTAGAGTTAGACTATGGGGGCTTTGTTTGACTCTGTTTTGAGAGAAGCTTTTCATGCTTCTTCCCTTTCCTGTCTGCAAACCATGGTACTTCCTGAATGGCGAAGAGTTGCTCATCCAGAAAGGTTTCAGAGATCTCAGTAGGAGGATGGGGCGCTCCTGCTACTGGTTCTATCCGGGACAGGTGATCAGCTACTTGATTATCTGTCCCTTTTCTGTCTCTTATTTCTATATCAAACTCTTGCAGAAGCAACACCCATCTTATGAGCCTGGGTTTTGAATCCTGCTTTGTGAGTAGATATTTAAGAGCAGCATGGTTAGTGTACACAATCACTTTTGATCCTACTAGATAGGATCTAAACTTGTCAATGGCATAAACCACTGCAAGTAACTCTTTTTCTCTGGTTGTGTAATTCTTCTGTGCATCATTTAAAACACGGCTAGCATAATAAATGATGTGCAGAAGCTTGTTATGCCTCTGTCCCAACACTGCACCTATGGTATGGTCACTGGCATCACACATTAGTTCGAATGGTAATGTCCATTCTGGTGCAGAGATGACTGGTGCTGTGACCAGCTTAGCTTTCAGAGTCTCAAACGCCTACAGACACTCCTTATCAAAGATAAATGGCGTGTCAGCAACTAGCAGATTACTCAGAGGTTTGGCAATTTTTGAAAAATCCTTTATAAACCTTTTGTAGAATCCTGCATGCCCCAGAAAGCTTCTGATTGCCTTAACATTGGCAGGTGGTGGTAATCTTTCAATTACCTCCACCTTAGCTTGATCCACCTCTATTCCTTTGTTTGAAATTTTATGCCCAAGGACAATCCCTTCAGTCACCATAAAGTGACATTTTTCCCAGTTTAAAACTAGATTGGTCTCTTGGCATCATTTCAGAACAAGTGCTAGATGGTTAAGGCAGGAGCTGAATGAGTCTCCAAATACTGAAAAGTCATCCATGAAGACTTCTAAAAATTTTTCTACCATATCTGAGAAGTTAGAGAGCATGCACCTCTGAAAGGTTGCAAGTGCATTGCACAGAACAAAAGGCATCCTTCTGTAGGCAAATACTCCAGAAGGACATGTAAATGCTGTTTTCTCTTGGTCCTGAGG
>NC_029775.3:36137326-36169178 GCF_000817695.3 Arachis duranensis
AGTCTCTCTAGCATCTGGTCTATGAATGGTAAAAGAAAATGATCCTTTCTGGTGGCTGTATTGAGCCTTCTGTAGTCAATACACATGCGCCACCCTGTAACTGTTCTTGTAGGAACCAGTTCATTCTTTTCATTATGAACCACTGTCATGCCTCCCTTCTTGGGGACAACGTGGATAGGGCTCACCCAGGGGCTATCAGAAATAGGATAAATAATCCCAGCCTCTAGTAACTTAGTGATCTCTTTCTGCACCACCTCCTTCATGGCTGGATTTAGCCGCCTTTGTGGTTGAACCACTGGCTTAGCATCATCCTCCAATAGGATCTTGTGCATGCATCTTGCTAGGCTAATGCTCTTAAGATCACTTATGGACCACCCAAGAGTTGTCTTGTGTGTCCTTAGCAGTTGAATTAGTGCTTCCTCTTCCTGTGGATTTAAAGCAGAGCTTATGATCACTGGAAAAGTGTCACCTTCTCCCAGAAATGCATATTTCAGGGATGGTGGTAGTGGCTTGAGCTCGGGTTTAGGAGGCTTATCTTCTTCCTGAGGAATTTTCAAAATTTCTTTTATTTCCTTTAGTTCCTCCAAATCAGGCTGAACATCTTTAAAGATGTCCTCTAGCTCTGATTCGAGACTTTCAGTCATATTGACCTCCTCCACCAAAGAGTCAATAATATCAGCGCTCATGCAGTCATTTGATGTGTCTGGATGCTGCATAGCTTTGACAACATTCAACTTGAACTTATCAACATTCAACTTGAACTCATCCTCATTGACTCTCAGGGTCACTTCCCCTTTTTGTACATCAATGAGAGTTCGTCCAGTTGCTAGGAAGGGTCTTCCTAGGATGAGAGTTGCACTCTTGTGCTCCTCCATTTCCAGCACTATAAAGTCAGTTGGAAAGGCGAATGGCCTAACTTTGACAATCATGTCCTCTATTATGCCGATGGGTGTTTAATGGAGCCATCAGCAAGTTGGAGGCATATTCGGGTTGGTTTGACTTCTTCAGTCAAGCCAAGCTTTCTGATAGTGGATGCAGGTATTAGGTTGATACTTGCCCCAAGATCACATAGAACTTTCTTGGTGCAAGTACCCTCTAATGTGCATGGTATTATAAAGCTTCCAGGGTCTTTAAGCTTCTCTGGTAAGCTTTTCAGAATGACTGCACTGCATTCTTCAGTGAGAAAAACTTTTTCAGTTTCTCTCCAATCCTTCTTATGACTTAAGATCTCTTTCATGAACTTAGCATAAGAAGGTATTTGCTCAAGTGCCTCTGCTAACGGAATCTTTATTTCAAGAGTCCTTAGATAGTCTGCAAAGCGGGCAAATTGTTTATCCTATTCTGCATGGCGAAGTTTCTGAGGATAAGGCATCTTGGCTTTATACTCTTCAACCTTAGTTGCTACAGGTTTATTTCCTATAGAAGTGGTTGGAGAAGCCTGCTTAAGGGGGTTGTTGTCAGCACTTGCAAGTGTCTGACCCCTTTGTGGCGTTTGAACGCCAGGATTGGGTGCTTTTTGGGCGTTTAACACCAGATTGCAACCCTTTTTTGGCGTTTGAACGCCAGAATTGGCTACCCATTGGGTGTTTAACGCCACTTTCTTACCCTTTTCTGGCGTTTGAACGCCAGAATCATTCCTCTCTGGGCTCTTATTATCCTCAGAGGGATTTTGGGTAGTTGGTTGGTCATCCTCTGTTAGTTGTTCCTTTCTTAGCCTTCTGCTGCTTTGAGTTGATATATTCAATGTATTTCCACTCCTTAATTTAACAGCTTGGCATTCTTCTGTTATCTGTTTAGATAGTTACTGTCTTGTCTGATTCAATTGTGCTTCCATATTATTGTTAGCAATTTTAGTTTCTTGGAGCATCTCTTTAAATTCTGCTAATTGTTTTATCATCATGAGTAATTGCTAATTAACCTCAACCATCTGTTCTTGAGGGTTAGGATCAGTAGTTACTGCCATAGCTTCTTCTTTTATAGAGGACTCACTGCTTGAGTACAGATGTTGATTTCTAGCAACAGTATCTATGAGTTCTTGAGCCTCTTCAATCGTCTTTCTCATGTGTATTGATCCACCAGCTGAGTGGTCTAGAGACATCTGAGCTTTCTCTGTAAGCCCATAGTAGAAGATGTCTAACTGTACCTACTCTGAAAACATTTCAGAGGGGCATTTCCTTAGCATACCTCTATACCTCTCCCAGGCATTATAAAGGGATTCATTATCCTCTTGTTTAAAGCCTTGGATGTCCAGCCTTAGCTGTGTCATCCTTTTTGGAGGGTAAAATTGATTTAGGAATTTGTTTGATAACTGTCTCCATGTTTTTATGCTTGTTGTGGGTTGGTTATTCAACCACCTCTTAGCTTGATCTTTTACAGCAAATGGAAACAGTAATAATCTATAGACATCCTGATCCACCTCTTTATCACGTACTGTGTCAGCAATTTGTAAGAACTGTGCCAGAAACTCAGTAGGTTCTTCCTGTGAAAGACCAGAATACTGACAATTTTGCTGCACCATGATAATGAGTTGAGGGTTTAGCTCAAAGCTGCTTGCTTTAATAGGAGGTATACAGATACTACTCCCATATGCAGCTGTAATGGGGTTAGCATATGACCCCAGAGTCCTTCTGGACTGCTCAACTCCACTTAGGTCCATGATGGAGAAAGGGAGATAATATTGATCGCAAGTAAAGTAAAATTTTTTTTTCGTTTTTAATTAAAAATGACCGAAAATAATAAAATAACTGGAAAAGAAAATAAAATAAAATTTCGAAGACTAAAAGAAAATAAAATCAAAGCAAATTGAAAACTAAATCAATTAATTAATTAAAAAGATTTTGGAATTAGCAATTAAAAAGATATGATTGAAAATTATTTTGGAAAAAAGATATGATTGAAAAGATATGATTTTGAAAATTAATGCAAAATTTCGAAGATTTAAAGGAAAACACAAAGAAGACACCAAACTTAGAATTTTTTAAAGATCAAGAAAGGACTAAAAACATGCAAATTTGAAAAATTAAAAGAAAACAAAAGCATGCAATTGACACCAAACTTAAAATATGAAACTAAACTCAAATAAAAGACTCTAAACCAACAAAAATAAAACAGTCCTAATCTAAGCAACAAGATAAACCGTCAGTTGTCCAAACTTGAACAATCCCCGGCAACGGCGCCAAAAACTTTGTGCACGAAATTGCAATCACACTCTTGCAATTCCGCACAACTAACCAGCAAGTGCACTGGGTTGTCCAAGTAATACCTTACGTGAGTAAGGGTCGATTCCACGGAGATTCTCGGCTTGAAGCAAGCTATGGTTATCCTGTAACTCTTAGTCAGGATATCAATAATTCTCAGGTTTAATTGTGAAAAGTAAAAGAACATGAAATAAATACTTGTTTTGCAGTAATGGAGAACAGGTTGATGTTTTGGAGATGCTCTATCTTCTGAATATCTGCTTTCCTACTATCTTCTTCTTCATGCACGCAAGGCTCCTTGTTCATAGGTGAGAATGATGATGAGTGTCACGGATCATCACATTCATCAAGTTAAGGAACAAGTGATATCTTAGAATAGAAGCAAGTGTGATTGAATGAAAAACAGTAGTAATTGCATTAATCCATCAAGACACAGCAGAGCTCCTTACCCCCAACCACAGGGTTTAGAGACTCATGTTGTAGAAGATACAGTATGAAACGTGTAAAATGTCATGAGATAAAGATACAATGTCAAAATATCCTATTTATAGTGAACTAGTAACCTAGGATATACAAAAATGAGTAAATGACGTAAAAATCTACTTCCAGGGTCCACTTGGTGTGTGCTTGGGCTGAGCATTGAAGCTTTCATGTGTAGAGACTTTTCCTGGAGTTAAACGCCAGCTTTTGTGCCAGTTTGGGCATTTAACTCCAACTTTTGTGCCAGTTCCGGCGTTAAACACCGGGAATTCTAAAGCTTATTTGCAACGCCGGTTTGGGCCATCAAATATCGGGCAAAGTATGAACTATTATACATTGATGGAAAGCCCAGGATGTCTACTTTCCAAAGCAATTGAGAGCGCTCCAATTGAGCTTTTGTAGCTCCAGAAAATCTACTTCGAGTGCAGGGAGGCAGAATCCAACAGCATCTGCAGTCCTTTGTCAGCCTCTGAATCAGATTTTTGCTCAGGTCCCTCAATTTCAGCCAGAAATTACCTGGAATCACAGAAAAATACAGAAACTCATAGTAAAGCCCAGAAAAGTGAATTTTAAATAAAAACTAATAAAAACATACTAAAAACTAACTAAAACGTACTAAAAACATACTAAAAATAGTGCCAAAAAGCGTATAAATTATCCGCTCATCATTGAGCAACTTGCTCTTTAGTTATATCTTCATCCTCTTCAGAGGAAGAATAGTTCTCAGAGCTCATGAATGACAAAAGGAGGTTCAATGAAATCTCTATGGTCTCTAGGTGAGCCTCAGATTCCTTAGGTTCCTCAGTTTGGAACTCCTTTTTCTTCAGAGGATGTCCCAGGAGGTCTTCCTCACTGGGATTCACATCCTTCTCCTCCTTTGTGCATTCGGCCATATTGATTATATCAATGGCCTTGCACTCTCTTTTTGGATTCTCTTCTGTATTGCTTGGGAGAGTACTAGGAGGAGTTTCAGTGATTTTCTTACTCAGCTGGCCCACTTGTGGCTCCAAATTTCTAACGGAGGACCTTGTTTCACTCATGAAACTTAAAGTGGCCTTAGACAGATCAGAGACTATGTTTGCTAAGCTAGAGGGGCTCTGCTCAGAATTCTCTTTCTGTTGCTGAGAAGATGGTAGAAAAGGCTTGCTATTGCTAAGCCTATTTCTTCCACCATTATTAAAGCCTTGTTGAGGCTTTTGTTGATCCTTCCATGAGAAATTTGGATGATTTCTCCATGAGAAATTATAGGTGTTTCCATAAGGTTCACCCATGTAATTTACCTCTGCCATTGCAGGGTTCTCAGAATCATAAGCTTCTTCTTCAGAAGATTCCTCTTTAGTACTGTTGGATGCATTTTGTCATCCATTCAGACTTTGAGAAATCATGTTGACTTGCTGAGTCAACATTTTGTTCTGAGCCAATATGGCATTCAGAGCATCAATTTCAAGAACTCCCTTCCTCTGAGGCGTCCCATTACTCACAGGATTCCTCTCAGAAGTATACATGAATTGGTTGTTTGCAACCATTTCAATAAGTTCTTGAGCTTCTGCAGGCGTTTTCTTTAGGTGAATGGATACACCTGCAGAATGGTCCAGTGACATCTTTGAAAACTCAGATAGACCATAATAGAATATATCCAGAATAGTCCACTCTGAAAGCATGTCAGAAGGACACTTTTTGTTCATCTGCTTGTATCTTTCCCAAGCTTCACAGAGGAATTCACCATCTTTTTGCTTGAAGGTCTGAACATCCACCCTAAGCTTGCTCAGCTTTTGAGGAGGAAAGAACTTGGCCAAGAAGGCCGTGACCAGCTTATCCCAAGAGTCCAGGCTATCTTTAGGTTATGAGTCCAACCATGTTCTAGCTCTGTCTCTTACAGCAAAAGGGTAAAGCATGAGCCTGTAGACTTCAGGATCTACTCCATTAGTCTTAACAGTCTCACAGATCTGCAAGAACTCAGTTAAAAACTGGTAGGGATCTTCTGATGAAAGTCCATGAAACTTGCAATTCTGTTGCATTAGAGCAACTAGTTGAGGCTTCAGCTCAAAATTGTTTGCTCCAATGGCAGGAATTGAGATGCTTCTTCCATAAAAGTTGGAAGTGGGTGTAGTATAATCACCAAGCATCCTCCTTGCGTTATTGTTGTTGTTATTATTTTCGGCTGCCATCTCCTCTTCTTTTTCAAAAATTTCTGTCAAGTCCTCTCCAGGGGGTTGTGCCTTAGCTTCCCTTAGCTTCCTCCTTAGGGTCCTTTCAGGTTCAGGATCTACTTCAACAAGAATGTCTTTATCCTTGCTCCTGCTCATATGAAAAAAAAGGGAACAGAAGATAATAATAAGGATCCTCGTCACCACAGTAGAGAGATTCCTTTATGTTAGTAGAAGAAGAAAAGAATAGAAGAAGGAAAAGAGGAAAATTCGAACTCGGAGAAGAAGAGAGGGTTCAAATTTTAATATGAAGAGAAGTGTTAGTAAATGAATAAATAAATAGAAAGAGATGAGAGAGAAGAGTTTTCAAAAATTAACTAAAATAAAAGAAAAATATTAAAGTTAAAATTTAAAAATTAAGAAAAGGAATAAAATAAAAATTAAAATTTGAAACAATTAGTTAGAAAAAAGAATTTTGAAAAAGAAGGAGGTAATTTTCAAAAATTAGAGAGGGGAAAGTAGTTAGGCGGTTTTGAAAAAGATAAGAAACAAACAAAAAGTCAATTAGTTAGTTAAAAAAGATTTGAAAATTAATTTTGAAAAGATAAGAAGTTAGAAAAGATTTTTGAAATCAATTTTGAAAAAGATATTTTGAAAAGATATGATTGAAAAAGATATTTTGGAAAAGATTTGATTTTTTTTAAAGTTAAAATTGATTACTTGACTAACAAGAAACTAAAAGATATGACTCTAGAATTTAAAGATTGAATCTTTCTTAACAAAAAAGTAACAAACTTCAAATTTTTGAATCAATGACATTAATTGTTAGTAAAAATTTTTAAATTTTGAAATAAAGATAAGAAAAAAATTTTGAAAATAAATTTTAAAAATTTTCGAAAATAATAGAAAAAATGAAAAAGATTTGATTTTTCAAAAAGATTTTGAAAAGATAGGATTTTTAAAACTGAAAATTTGACTTGACTTATAAGAAATAGCTAAGTTTTAAAAATTTTTGACTAAGTCAACTCAAATTTTTGAAAATTATGAGTAAAATAAGGAAAAGATATTTTTTTATTTTTGAATTTTTAATGAGGAAAGAGAAAAACACAAATATGACCCAAAACATGAAAATTTTGGATCAAAACACTTAATGCATGCAAGAACACTATAATGTCAAGATGAACACCAAGAACACTTTGAAGATCAAGATGAACATCAAGACTTATTTTTGAAAGATTTTCAAGAAAAGAAAGACATGTAAGACACCAAACTTAGAAATTTTTAATGCATAGACACTATGAATGCAAAAATGTATATGAGAAACAACAAAAAACACAAAACAAGAAAATACCAAGATCAAACAAGAAGACTTACCAAGAACAACTTGAAGATCATGAAGAACACCATGCATGAATTTTTCGAAAAATATATGCAAATTTTTTTTTAAAAAACATGAAATTGACACCAAACTTAAAAATTGACACTAGACTCAAACAAGAAACACAAAATATTTTTGGTTTTTATGATTTTAAAATTTTTTTTTGTATTTTTTTCGAAAATTATTTTTTTTTTGAAAAACGAAAACAAAGAAAATTTTTTTTTGAAAAATTTTTGAAAACTTTTTGGAAAACAGAATTACCTAATCTGAGCAACAAGATGAACCGTCAATTGTCCAAATTCGAACAATCGCCGGCAACGGCGCCAAAAACTTAGTGCGCAAAAATTGTGATCATCAACAATGGCGCTAAAGACTTGGAGCTCTCAAACGTGAATCACACTTTGTCACAACTTCGCACAACTAACCAGCAAGTGCACTAGGTCGTCCAAGTAATACCTTACGTGAGTAAGGGTCGATCCCACGGAGATTGTTGGTATGAAGCAAGCTATGGTCATCTTGTAAATCTCAGTTAGACGGATTCAAATGGTTATAATGGTTTTCAAAAATATAAAGATAAATAAAACATAAAATAAAGACAGAGATACTTATGTAAATCATTGGTGGGAGTTTCAGATAAGTGCATGGAGAGGCTTTTGTCCCTTCTGAATCTTTGCTTTCCTACTACCTTCCTTCAATCATTCTCACTCCTTTCCATGGCAAGCTGTATGTAGGGCATCCCCATTGTCAATGGCTACTTCCCATCCTCTCAGTGAAAATGGTCCAAATGCTCTGTCACAGCACGGCTAATCATCTGTCGGTTCTCGATCATGTCGGAATAGAATCCATTGATTCTTTTGCGTCTGTCACTACGCCCAATGACGCGTCCGCGTCAGCGACGCTTGGGCGTCATGTGCACGTTTTTTTTTTTAATTATCCGGTTCCTGTTCTAAAATAGCTGCATGATCAGAAAATTAGTAAGAACTCAATAAAAACCAAATAAGTAAGAAAACTACTACTACGAAAAATAACTAAAAATGAAAAGAAACGATCATACCAGGGTGGGTTGTCTCCCACCAAGCACTTTTAGTTAAAGTCCTTAAGTTGGACATGTGGTGAGCTCCTTGTCATGGTGGCTTATGCTTGTACTAATCCAGGAATCCCCACCAATGTTTGTAATTCCAATGGCTACCGGGATCCCAAACTAGGCGCATAACGCCTTTGAGCAGGTTGATGTAAGTGACAAGGCCCCAACAGTGTTGATTGTGAGAATGAATCCCAGGGTCCCAAACCTTGCTTTTATAACCGTCTTCTTGTGTATCACCATTGTTCCCACCGGATAGCAAGCAATCTGAATTCTCACAGAGACATCCTTGCACTTTAATTTGGAGCATGCAACCATACTGAACCTTGCTTGACAACTCTTACCACTAACCATCTTTCTCTTACTCTCAATGCCACAAAGAGCTCTAAGTTGACCATCCGTCTCTAGTAACCCATATTCAAGTGGGAAAGTAAAGGTTAAGGGTAGAAATTTTACCCACTTGAATGTTGTATTGGATGGTGATGGCTTTGGAAGAGGTCTTGCAAGCTCCACTTCTTTGTGTTCTTCTTTGAATTCTTCCACTTCTTTGTAAGCTTCCTCAATTTCAACCTCTTCCTCTTGGTAGCTGTCTTCTAATTCAATCTCTTCTGCATTGCTTACCAAAGGCATGGGAGGTTGTGCATCTTCCTCCTTTGCTTTTGCATCTTCCTTTTCTTCCATGTGTGAGGATGAAAAGTTCTCTAGTTCACTAGAGTATAAACTCCTTTGATTGATTTCCTCACTTTCTTCCATAGGATCTTGCATTATATATCTTGGGAAGAAATTTGCTTGCTCCTCTTCCTGTGACTTGATTATTTCCTGCACATAGTTCTCTATATTTTTAACACTTGTCTTTATATCATGTAGGCATTCTTTCATGAGGAGCTCAAGATCTGATGGTATTTGAGATGAATAAGGAGATGGTGGCTCTTCGTATACATAAGAAGGAGATGCTTGTTCTTGATATGGGTAGAAAGGTGGTGGTTCTTGGTACGAATATGGAGATGCTGGTTTGTGGTATGAATATGGAGGTGGTGGCTCTTGATAGTTGGAACAGAATTCTAAGAATTAAAATAAAACTAACTGGGAGACACCAAACTTAATTTCAGAAATTAAAAAAAAATATGGGTGCTATTAATTTTTTTTAAATAAAAGAAAAAAAGAAAACGAAAAAGGGGGAGGGGGTACTGGACGGAAAAGAAGAAAAAAAAGGAAAATAATTTTTTTTCGAAAAATAATAGAACAAATTTTTTTTTGTAAAATTAAAATTAAAACGCCTAATCTAAACAATCAAACAACTAATAGTTGTTAATCACTATCGATCCCCGGCAACGGCGCCAAAAACTTGGTGCGGATTTTATAACCCACACTTACTAACCGGCAAGTGCACCGGGTCGTACCAAGTAATACCTTACGTGAGTAAGGGTCGATCCCACAAGGACTGATGGATCAAGCAACAATAGCGTTTGATAGGATTAGTTAGGCAAGCAAAAATTGGTTTTGAGATGTTCAAAAGGTTTAAGTTCGAACTCAGAATATCAAAAGGATAGACAAATAAATAAGTTGGGAATAAAATATTGAGAAAACAGTTAAGGTTTTAGAGTTATCTATTTTCCAAATTAACTTTTATTACTAACTAATTTAATCATGCAAGATATAATTTCATGGCAAACTATATGTGACTAGACGCTAATTCCTTAGACCTTCCTAGTCTCCTCTAAAATTCATTAACTGCCAATTCCTTGGTCAATTAATTACAATTAGAGGGTGATGATCAATTTCTAGTTTATATGCCAAAAGAATCCTAATTATCCACAAATAAAGGGATTATATGTCACGTATCCCATTAAATACAAACAATTAAAAATTCAGTATAATATGTTTCCAAGCTGTTGTTCAAGTAAAGAGCTTTTCCAAGTTTTACGAGAACTCAATTAAAACATGGGTCATACTTCCGTTCCACCCAATGTTCATAGAATAAAGGACGAAAACAATTATTGAAATATAAATCAAGACATGAATTAAATTAAAAAGATCAAACGAATCAATCCATAAAAATATAGACAGAGCTCCTAACCTTAACAATGAAAGATTAGTTGCTCATGGTTCAGAGAAGAAAAATAAGGGTTCTGGTAACAATTTGGTACCTGTCTAAATGTACAGAGTTTCTATTTATTACTAATCCTAATAGGTTTAAAATCAAAAATTAAAAATAATATATTTTTCTAAAAGATAAGATTTGAATTTAAATTCGAATTAATTAACTGATCTTCAGTTGATGGGTGGGGACCACTTGATTTGTCCATTCTGCAGCTTCTAATCTGTGTTTTCTGGGCTGGAAACTGGATCAAAAACAGCCCAGAAATCGTAGCAGCATTTTCTGAATTATTGCAGATCGCGCATGTGACGCGTCCGCGTCGTCCACGCGCTCACGTCATTTGTGCAGATTCCAGTCCACGCGTTCGCGTCAAGCACGCGATCGCGTCATTGTGATTTTTCCATTCCGCGCAGTCGTGTGAGCCATGCGTCCACGTCGGTCTTCACTGGTCATCTCTTTGGTTTCTTCTTTTTCTCTGCAGAAACTTCATCAAATCCCTCCGAATGCTACCTAAAATAAAAAAATTTTCACAAAACTCAAAATAGCATCCATAGTGGCTAAAATATAATTAATTCTAAATTAAACTCAATAATTTAGATGCAACTTCACTAGGAAAAGATAGACAAGATGCTCACGCATCACCCAACAATCATGAGTTTGAAGCTCGTCACAGTCATTCAATCCCTGAATCCTACGAGGAATACCACAGACAAGGTTTAGACTTTCTGGATTCTCAAGAATGGCCGCCAATAATTCTAGCTTATACCACAAAGATTCTGATTAAGAAATCCAAGAGATATTCATTCAATCTTAGGTAGAACGGAGATGGTTGTCAGGCACACGTTCAAAAGGATGGATGATGATGAGTGTCACGGATCATCACATCCATCAGATTGAAGTACAAATGATATCTTAGAACAAGAATAAGCTTGAATTTAATAGAAGAATAATAGTAATTGCATTAATTCTCGAGGTACAGCAGAGCTCCACACCCTAATCTATGGTGTGTAGAAACTCCACCGTTGAAAATACATAAGTGATGGTCCAGGCATGGCCGAATGGCCAGCCCCCAAAACGTGATCAATAGTCTCCTAAGATGAACAATAGATTAAAACTGAGACCAAAGATGTCTAATACAATAGTAAAATGTCCTATTTATACTAGACTAGTTACTAGGGTTTATAGAAATAAGTCTAAATGCAGAAATCCACTTCTGGAGCCCACTTTGGTGTGTGCTTGGGCTGAGCTTGAGCTTTACATGTGCAGAGGCTTCTCTTGGGGTTAAACGCCAAGTTGCAACGTTTGTTTGGCGTTTAACTCTGGTTTGTGATGTGTTTCTGGCGTTTTACTCCAGAATGCAGCATGGAACTAGCGTTGAACGCCAGTTTGCATCATCTAAACTCGAATAAAGTATGGACTATTATACATTACTGGAAATCCCTGGATGTCTACTTTCCAAGGCAGTTGAGAGCGCGCCATTTGGAATTCTGTAGCTCTAGAAAATCTATCTCGAGTGCAGGGAGGTCAGAATCCAACAATATCAGCAGTCCTTTTTTAGCCTGAATAAGATTTTTGCTCAGGTCCCTCAATTTCAGCCAGAAAATACTTGAAATCATAGAAAAACACACAAACTCATAGTAAAGTCCAGAAATGTAAATTTTGCATAAAAATCAATAAAAACATCTGTAAAAGTAGCTAGATCCTACTAAAAACTACCTAAAAACAATGCCAAAAAGCGTATAAATTATCCGCTCATCAATTACCACCTTTCACGTTCTCTTCCTTGCTCTAACCCTTGACATTTTAACATACTTTCTCTTTTTTTTTTAGGATGGCCACCAAGAAAGGCAAGGAGAAAGCTACCCCCAAATCAACAGCAAGGAGAGGCACAAAAAGAGCATTAGTGGCAGAGCCATCTTCAACTGCAGTTAAGCCCTCAACAAAGAGAATTCAGAGGATTATAAAGGTCGATGAAAAAGAGAAAGCCTTCCCAGGAAAAGGCACTGTGTGATTTTCCAATCGCTACTGTGAGCAGATGTTCCCAATCTTGGCAGCAAGGAATTACAACAACGAACACCTTCTTATCCTCCCGCCTCGTATTGCTGAATTTGTTGAGCCACAAATTGCACAAAGACATTGGGGATTCCTACTGAGACAGCCTCGGCAGGTTAATCTTTCGTGGATAGTCGAGTTCTACTCCAATTTCCACTTGCCAACCCTGCAGTTTGTCTATGTCCGTCAGATGCAAGTCCCCATTACAGAAGAAGCCATTCAACGAGCCTTAGATCTTTTCCCTACTCCAGAAGGACTGGACGCATTCCAAGAAGCCACACTCAAGCGCCAAATGTACCAATTTGACTGGGACACTGTTCTCAGAGTTATTGCACAACCTGGCAGCAGATGGATTTATGGATACCATCGTTCCGGACCTAAGGGAATATCAGCTTCCGCACTTACCTTGGAGGCTCGCGTATGGGCACAGATCATGTCCCATTACGTCTTTCCGAGCACTCATGAGTCCTCATCACTGCAGACATGGCCATTCTACTATGGTGCATCCTTACAGACCAGCCTTTGAACCTACCAAGACACATCCAGAATGCCATGGGACACGTACAAATTGCGGGCAACCTACCTTTTCCCGCCTTGGTCTCAGATCTTGTCTCAGCAGCTGGAGTCTCCTACAGAGCTGGGGACACCAAAGCCATGCTTCCACGGGATGATCAGTACGTCCCTAACTGGAAATATCTCAGGCCACCAATAGCCACTACTAGCCAGTCCGCAGAACAAGCTGCAGACATTCCTCCTTCGACACCACAAGCACCTTCAACAAGTCAGCTGCTCCGTCAAATACTGGAGAGGTTAGACTGGCAAGAACAGAAAGCGAAGCTACGAGAGTGCCGCAACCAGCGCCGATTCAAATACCTCAAGGAGTTACTCACAGGCAACCACAGACCTGACAAAGACCCAGACTCTCAAGACTTCACTTTCTTTACCAGCACAGGGAGCCATGACGATCCCGACTGTGGAGATACTGCTATCGGCCCACCTTTGTTCCTGACAGATGGCACTGAGAACAGTGAAAAGCCTTAAGTGTGGGGAGGTCAGTCAGTACCTGACTTGCGGAGGTAATTTCTCTTTCCTAACACCAACTTCTCTTTTCTTAGAATAAGATAGATTGCATAATAATAGGATTAATTGCATGCATGTTCTACTTGATTAAAAAGATAATAAGTTTCTTTTAAGACCCTATTTTTGAAAATTTTCACTAATTTAAATCAAAACCTTTATGTTAAATTTGTTTGAAGTTGTAATTAAAACATGGTTCTTAAGCTAAAGAACACACAACCTGTGAGACTTTGAGCCTAAATACATGGTTACATTATTTAACCATAAATATTTGTTCTTGTGTGTTTACTTCTCTATGATTGTGATCTAAATTTTGTTTTATCCTATATGTCCAATGTTAATGTTTTATATGCATGCATATGATTGAATCCATTGTTTGTCTAGCTCACTTATCCCAAATGAGCCTACCCTTTTAATTACCTTTGCTAGTTACTTTGAGCCGTTTTAGCCCCATTTGTTCTATATTTTACCATATTACTAGCCTTAAGTAGAAAAATAATTAAATATCCCAATTGAATCTTTGGTTAGTTTAAGATAGGAATTGTGTATTAATTGAGTTTGGGAAGATTGTGGGAACAAAGGTTAATAAAGGAATATGTCATGATAAAATAAGGGGAATTTGGGTACCTACTCATGTAAAACTATAAAAGAAAATTAAAAAAATCTATGTGCATTGATAAGCTATGTTTAATTCTAAAAAAAATATATTTTAGTAAATAAGGGGACAAAATTACCTCAATGATAAGTTAAAGTTCAATAATCAATGCACATGTGATAAAATTAAAATAAAGGTTGATGCATGAGTATGGAATGTGAAAAGGAAATTCTGGGTAGCTAGGTATGAAATTTGAAGTTATATAGAATATACATATATGATTACGTGAAAACTTGGGTTAATTAAAGATTCAATTTATAAGCTCACTTAGCCATATATACCTTTACCCTTACCTTAGCCCCATTACAACCTTGAAAAGACCTCATGATGTTTGCATTGATACATTAAATGTTGTTGATTGGTTAGGTGAAGAACAGAAATTAGAGAGTATAATTAGAGAAGGATAGAGTGATTACCCTATACACTAGAAAGATTAGAGTGCACACACACCATCAATGAGGGTTCAATGCTTGATTCCATGTCCCCTGCTTTCACGAACTGTCTTCTTACAAATTTACCTACTTTTACGTGTGGTTTGAACTAGTGGAATCTGCTCCATGTTTTTGTCTTAGAGAACTTATTTATTTTTAATCAGATAGACAAAGTCATATAGTTGCATTCGTTATATAGTTGCATTGCATTGCATGAGTCTTACATGTCGCTATTCATTTAGATTTATCTCCTTCAACTAAGCATGAGGACATGCTAATGTTTAAGTGTGGGGAGGTTGATAAACCATTATTTTATGATTTATAGTGTTTAATTGTGTGATTTTATCAAGTCTTCACCCACTTATTCATATGATTTGCATGTATTTACAATTCCTTCCTGAAAATATTCTATGAATGAAAAAACTTGCTTCCTAAAGATCTTTTAATTGTATATTTTTAGTCTCCTTTATACCATTCGATGCCGTGATCTGTGTGTTAAGTGTTTCAGGCTTCATAGGACAGGAATGGCTTAGAGAATGGCGAGGAAGCTTGCAAAAATGGAAGGAACACAAGAAGTTAAGGAGATTTCCAGCGAGAAGTGACGCAGGCGCATGGCTCACGCGACCGCGCAAAATGGAGGAAATTGCAGTGACGCGTTTGCGTGCCTGACGCGATCGCGTGGATTGGAAGCTGCACGAGTGACGCGAATGCGTGGACGACGCGCATGCGTGACACGGAAAATGCTCAGTGACGCGAACACATGGATGACGCAGTCGCATGACGTGCGCGATCTGCATAATTACAGAAGTCACTGGCATAGATTCTGAGCCGCATTTTAATCCAGTTTTCGGCCCATAAATGCATATTAGAGCCAGGAAACATGCAGAGACAAGAGACAACATTCATTCCGCATAATTTTTAGTTTGAAGATCTGATTTTACTCCTCCTCTAGGTTTTCTCTCTACACATTCATAGTATTTAGGATTTGGTTTTTATTGCTTTTTGGATTGGGATATTGAGAAGAGTTATTACCTCCGCAAGACTTCATCACTCTAGTTTGTTCTCTTTACTTTTTGCTTACTCTTTCATATCCTTAATTTGTTCAAAGTTACAATTGGATTATTTTTAGAATTTATTAATACAAGAACCATTTTTATTTTTAATTGATTCTTTTTATTATTGTCTATCATGTCTTTCTTTATTCCTTATTTTTATTTTGTGAAATTTACATTCATGATGAGCGAGTAGTTTTCTAACTTGATTGGGAGTTGATTGAAAGGAGACCCTTGAGTTGGAATGCTCAAGAGTAAAATTGTAATTGGGTTTATTGTTGGATGGCTCTCTAGTCACTAACACTAATCCTTCCCAAGGGAGAGGATTAGGACTTGTGAATAGAAGTAGACTTCCAACTTACTTGACTTTCCTTTACCTAGTAAAGGATAACTAAGTAGAACAACCTTCAATTATCAATTGATCTTGGGAAAACTCCAAAAAGGATAGAACTTCCGATTAATCTACTCCTGGTCAAGATTCTTATTTAAATTACATCAATTCTGTGATTTAATTTCCTGTTTATCCAACTCAAAACCATTTTGGAAAATCTCTGATTAATAAGATAGCACTTCTTCCTGCAACTCGTTGGG
Source organism: Arachis duranensis (assembly GCF_000817695.3). Classification (NCBI taxonomy): domain Eukaryota; kingdom Viridiplantae; phylum Streptophyta; class Magnoliopsida; order Fabales; family Fabaceae; genus Arachis; species Arachis duranensis. The sequence goes on from NC_029775.3 coordinate 36,153,566, forward strand.
AGATGACCTGTGATTCATACTCCCAGTATTTTAATTCTAATTTTGTCACAACCCTTCTAAATTAATAAGAGAATTTTTGTTGGTTAAGAACTGTACTTGCAACGTGTCACTCATATTAATTTCTTAATCTGCCAATTTTCGCCACGTCAATGCCTGGTCTCGATCGTTCACTCGTGGAACATCGATTAGCATTAAAATCGAATACTAGACCCGTGAAACAAACTCCAAAATGTTTTGCTCCTGAAATTAATGAAAAAATTAAAGAACAAATTGAACGCTTGATTAAAGCAAAATTTATTCGAACTACACGCTATGTTGAGTGGGTTTCGAATATTGTCCCTGTAATGAAGAAAAATGGAAAGTTAAGAGTATGCATTGATTTTCGAGATTTGAATAATGCTACTCTAAAGGATGAATATTTTATGCCAATTGTAGATATATTAATTGATTCTGCAACAGGAAATGAAATTCTTAGTTTTATGGACGATTATTCAGGATATAACCAAATCTTTATTGCAAAAGATGATGTGTCCAAAACTGCTTTTCATTGTCCTGGGGCGTTAGGCACTTATGAGTGGGTAGTTATGCCTTTTAGTTTGAAAAACGCTGGTGCAACATATCAGCAAGCAATGAATGCTATTTTCCATGATTTTATTAGAAAATTTATGGAGGTTTATATCGATGACATCATGGTCAAATCGATTTCAGTGAGTCAACACATCGACCACTTGAGAAAGGCGTTTGTTACCATGAGGAAAAATGGGTTAAAAATGAATCCTTTAAAATGTGCATTTGGTGTATCGGCTAGAAAATTTTTAGGTTTCGTTGTTCATAAAAAAGGAATTGCAATTGATAAAAATATGGCAGATGCAATATTGGCATTATCTGCACCCAAATCGAAGAAAGAAGTGCAGTCCTTTTTGGTTAAGGTGAATTATCTTTGAAGGTTCATTTCGAATCTTTCTAACCGAACTCGAGTATTTGCACTTTTGGTAAAATTAAAGAATGACTCACAGTTTGAATGGACGAAGAAGCATCAATTAGCGTTTAACTCGATTAAAGCTTATTTGTCTAAGGCTCCGATTATGGCGAATATTCGTCCACGTGAGTCCTTAAAATTATACATTGCAGCATCTAAAAACACAATTGGACGTATGTTAGCCAAGATGATGAGAACGGGCATGAGCGGGCCGTTTATTACTTTAGTCGAGTTTTGACTGATATCAAGACAAGGTATTCCCCGATAGAAAAATTATGTTTATCTTTATATTATGCCTGTATGAAACTTAAATGTTATATGGTGGCTAAATCAGTGAAGGTTATAGCACAAACTGATCTCATCAAATATATGTTAAGTTTTCCATTGTTACGGGGACGTTTAGGAAAATGGATGCTGACATTAACAGAGTTTGATTTACAATATGTCTCAGCTAGGGCTGTAAAAGGGTAGGTCATTGAAGATTTTCTTGTGGATAATTTGAATAATCTGAATGACCAGGGGGTAAATGTAATCGATATCGAGGTTGATTAATGGAAGTTATATTTTGATGGATCGAAATATAAAGATGGCGCAGGAATTTGAATTCTTATTATCTCACCAGAGGGGATTCCATCAGAATTTTTGTGTGAACTAAAATATCCCTGCTCGAATAATGTAGCAGAGTACGAAGCTTTGATTTTGGATCTTGAGATATTAATTAGTAAAGGGGCTTTGGAAGTTCAAATATTTGGGAATTCTCAATTAGTGTTAAAGCAGTTATCGAAGGAGTTTAAATGCAATAATGAGAAGTTGCAGACATATTTGACAACTGCTTGAGAATTATTAACTTCCTTTCAAAAAGTTTCTTTGGTCCACATCCCCAGGATCCATAATGAAATTGCTAATGAATTGGCCTAGATTGCTACGAAATACAGAATCGGTCCAGAAACACTTAAAAAATTGTCTAGTATCTGTCAAATATTAGTACCTATAAGTGAAAGAGAAGTTTTGTGCATAGATGAGTGGGAAGATTCTGACTGGAGAAAGCCTATTGTGCAGTATTTAAAGAATCCCAATATTCCAGTCGATAGAAAAATGAAATTGCAAGCAATAAATTTTGTCTTGATGGCCGATGAGTTGTATAAAAAGAGAATCGATGGGAGTTTGTCGAAATGTTTAGGCCAGGATAATCAAAACATTCCTTTAGGTAAAGTTCATAATGGAATATGTGGTGCCCATCAAGCTGGCAAAAAGATGAAATGGGTGTTATATCACAACCATATGTTTTGGCCATCTATGATAAAAGATTGTATCGATTATGCAAAGGCATGTCAAGAATGTCAGAAACATGGCTCGATACAGCAAATTCCAGCGTTTGAGTTGCATTCAATAATAAAACCATGGCCATTTAGAGGTTGGGCTTTAGATTTGATTGAGTTAATTCACCCTCCTTCATCAAAACAACACAAGGTTATCATGGTAGCAATTGATTACTTCACAAAGTGATTGTAGCAATTCCTCTGATAGAAGTTAATCAAGGTAAAATAATTGATTTTATGGAGGAGCATATTATCCATCGGTTTAGAATTCCTCAAACATTAAGTACCCATCAAGGAACCATGTTTACTGGTCAGCGAATTAAAAATTTTGCAACCTCAAGGAATATTAATATGGTTACCTCAACCCCTTATTATGCGCAGGCTAATGGGCAAGAAGAGGCAGCAAATAAAATATTGATAAGTTTGATCAAAAAGCATATCAAAAATAAGCTTCGAACGTGGCATGAGACTTTAAGCCAAGTACTATGGGCTTATCGAAATTCGCCAAGGGGGTCAACAGGTACTTCACCTTATAAATTAGTTTATGGTCATGATGCAATGGTACCCTTAGAGATTAATTTGAATACTTTGAGGGTGTCGAAACAAAATAATTTGCCAGTTGATGACTATTGGAATGCAATGTTTGATAAATTGAATGAATTAGATGCAGAGCGAATATTGGCACTTGAAAATGTGATTCGACAAAAAGAAAATATTGCTCGAAGTTATAATCGTCGAATAAAAGAAAAATATTTTAATGTAGGTAAGTTGGTTTTGAAAGTTATTTTGCCGATGGAAAAGAAATCGAAATTTCTTGGCAACTGGTCCCATGCTTGGGAGGGCCCTTTTCAAGTGGTAGGATCATATTCTGGAAATGCTTATCAGGTCAAGGATATCGAGTCAGGAAAAGTGGTTAACTTGATCAATGGAAAATATTTGAAGCGATATTACTGTTGGTTAAATTAAAGTCAAACATGCATAAGTCTAGAAAGAAAAAACCATTACAAAGAGTAAAGCATGAAGTAAAGGAATTCAAGATGCCAAAATTCTTGCCAAGTCTGAACGCAACTTTGGCCTTTTGTTGTCCAGAGTTGAAAGTGCCTCAGCTTGCTTGAATTTGTCGAACTGGACTTTCTCAAGTTGTTTTTCGTATTCTTCTCATTTAGTCTCAGTTGAGACAAGCTCTTGGATAATATGTTATTGTTCTTGCTGGGCAGTAGTTAGAGGTTTGGCTATATCAGCTCGTCTCTGGCGTATCTTGGCAAGGTTTTCATTAATCTGAGCTAATTCTGCTTCAAATTTTTCTTCTTCCTTGTCATAGAAAGCTTGAATGAAAATAGCATGAGAAATTCTCAAATCGAATTCTTCACTGGAAGCTTGGGTTGATTGGAGGGCTGCAATACAACCTTCTACATTAGTTTTGATCTTAGCTTCCTCGTTCTCAGTTTCCTGGAGTTGAAATTGAAAAGCTACGCTGTCATTGGCAAGTTGTTTGAATTCTTGGATCGAGATAGAATGTGGAATGTTAGTTGGGAGTTTAAAAGTAGAATTTAAAAGATCAGACAAGAGATGGTTAAGAATTGTATCATTAACCCATGCAACAGGTGGATGATCCAAGAGCTTTATGAGTGACCGAAGTTGTTCTTGAATATCAACACTTGATTCAAATGAAAGCCTGGATATAGAAGGTTGCAGGAGTGTTGGAATAGGTACAGGCACTTCATCCTCTTGGATGACTTGATTCAGAATAGATATCAAATTGGCCAATGTAGAACTTGTGGGAGTGGTAGAAGTACCCAAGTTTCCAGTTCCTTGTCCAGGAGGATTTTAAAGTTCAGCCTGTTGGGGAGGACTAGAGAATCCTTGGGGAGTTTCTAAAACCCAAATCAAGGAGAGTCCGAATTACTAGCGTCAGCAACTCGAGAGACAGAATCAAAGTCTGGAGCTACTTGATTTTCTATAGAAAGTGCAGCATGGTTGTTTGGTGAGTCTGTCCCAAGTATCTGAGTTTGTACTGGAGAATGTTGTGAAGAATCTTTTGTTAAATCAACCACTTGTGTTATGTGGGGAGGTGGAAGAGCAGTTGGAAGTGGTTAAACGGACTCTGTAACTTGGATTGAATATGGAATGTGGAGTGCCCTTGCTCTTGATGTTGTTGTAAAAAGGGTTGATTAGATGCTAAAAGGGAAGTGATTGAATGAGCCGCAGTAGTGGACTGGTATGAAAGGAACATAGTTGTAAATTAGGATTTATTCTAACTTAAATGAGATAAATGTGGAAATGATAATGGTACCTGAACGAATCTTGGCTTTCGAGTGAATTGAGGACCAGGGTCCGAATCAGTCGTGTCTTTTGATTGGGAGGAAGCAGCAAGAGCATCCTTATTGGTTTGTTCACTTTCCTCAAAGATCTCACTTGCTGTTTGCAGCAGTAACTGATAAAACTAAAAAAATTTAAGAGTTATTAAGTAAATGAAATTTTTAGAACATTTCAAGCTAAAGAGCATATATATAAATAGAAATAGTTACCCTTCTAAAGGCTCTGGTAAGAGTCCTTCGAATTTTGTGTGGTGGCTGTCGAGTAGTGTCAGCCTTTCTTTTTTGGGTTCTTTTTGAAAAACTTTCAGCAGCAGGGGCTGTTTGAATGACAGACTGTTGAATTTCCTCTAAGGTATGCGTATACCTTGAGTAATAGGTAGCCCACCATTCAAAGCAGGATTTGGTAATATATGAGCTGTGGTTATAGACCAAAAAATTGAAACATTCCTGCGTTGCTGATTCTTTAAGAGGCAAGAGTTAAATTCTTCTTGAGAAGTTAAAGTGATGTGGCAGAATAGGTCACCATTTCGAGGCAGTGGTGTTGGGATTGCTTGATAAAACCCCAGTTGCCTGGCTAAAAAATGAGGAGCATACAGGTTTACTTTGAATTTTTTCTTTTTGTGTTGGGGCAGCCCTGTAGGAATTACTTGGACAGCTAACAAATTTTCCCAATTTTGGTTTGCAAGCTTGTTCTCCTCGTTGTTGTTGGGGAAGAGTAAACAGTCAAGCCAGTCAGTACCACAATTTTGACGTATAAAAAGAGCGAAATTGAGGTTGTCATTGTCAAAATCTTTACAACAATGAAAGAGAGAAAAAATAGCCTAAAATCGATCTTCATCCGATTGTGTGTCAGGAAAGTTAGGCTTATAATTAGCCAATCGAAAGCCTTCGATGTGTTGTTTATTAGTATTGCCTCCTCCAGGTTTTATCATAAATTTTTTCAAAAATGGCATTGAGCCATAATTGGAGAAGCCAAAGAGGGCCTCCTGTACTGATTATATTATTGTCTCGAAGACAATGGACAAATTGACCAAACTCTTCGAAAATATGCCCTAGAAGGAGTTTGGCCAAATTAAGTGTTTTTCCTTCGTGAAGCAAAGCAGCTAAAGGAAGAAAGAGCTTTGACATTGATGAATGGATTTTTGATGGTATAGAATTTCACAAATAAATTCTCGTTGCAAGTATAGTTACTAAACCAATCAATAATCCTTTCATACAAAAAGTTGTTTTTCACAAGTACAAACCCCTAAAATCTATAAACCGAAGTATTTAAACCTCGGGTCGTTCTCCCTAGGAATTACAATAAAGTGTCCTGTTATTGGTTATAAGTTATTTTGGGATTTTTTTTTGAGATTTTAGACAAGAAATATAAATGGCAAGGAAAATAAACTAACAACTAACAAAGCTCTTAGCAAGATATGAGAACTAGAAGTTCTATCCTAGTTATCCTCCTCAATTGTGACCACAAATTGTTCATTGCTACCACCTAGTTAACCTTTAACCATGGAGAAAAGTCAAGTGGATGAATCAATTTGATTCCTCAAGTCCTAATCAACTCCTAAAGGAAAGACTAGCTTTAGAGGCATTCAAATCAATTAGCAACTTCTAATTATCAATCAACAAAGGAATTAGTTAACTCAAGAGTCACTAATCACTCTACCAAAGCCAAAAGGAGCAAAATCTATACTAAAGCTAAAAGAGGCATTTTATCAAACACATAAGAGGCAATAAAGGTAAATATTATTAATTGCAAGAATTAAAGGAATCTACAACTACAAAAGCAAGAGATCAACAATAGAAAACCAAAGAAACACATTTATTATGAATTACCTTGAATTGAATTGAAAGAAAATGGAAGGAACAATAGTAGATCTACAACAAAGTATAAGAACAACATAAAGGAAATTACAACAAAAGAATGGAAGAATGATGAATGTAACAACAAAGAATTGAGAAGTAGAAGTAGAAGAAAGAGTGAATGAAAACCTAGATTTAAGAACTAAACATAATCCTAATCCTAATCCTAGAGAGAAGTGAGAGCTTCTCTCTCTAAAACTAACTCTAAACTAATCCTAATGAGTGTGAATGATCAAAAGTCCCTTTGCTCTTCAATCTTTGGCTTTAAATAGCAGTTTAAGCGCCAAAGTTGGTTGGGATTGGGCCCCACAACTCCTCAGAATTCGTTGGGTGTGAATTTACTTAAAAATCAAGTATCAGCATCGACGCGTACGCGCACAGCACGCGTACGCGTCCATGGGCCATTTCGCAGGGTGCGCGTAAGCGCCAGGTGCGCACGCACATCCATGGGCGAGTTCAACTCTTTGGCTTTTCATGATTTCTCCACTTTGCATGCTTTCCTCTTCACTCCTTTGATCCATTCCTAGCTTTTTCAATCTAAAATCACTAACAAACACATCAAGACATCTAGTAGAATCAAAGGGAGATTAAAATCATCAAGTTAAAGGCCTAAAAAATATGTTTTCACCTCTAAGCACAAATAATGAGACAATCACAAAATTATGCTAATTCATTAAATAAATGTGGGTGAAATGTATTAAAATCTCCTATAATCAACACAAGATAAACCCTACATATGGGGTTTATCAACCTCCCCACACTTAACCCAAGCATGTCCTCGTGCTTAAACTAAGAATGAAGTAAAGGGCATGGCATTTATTCAATGGAAACTAGACTATGTGCAACCTATCTAAATGCAACTATCTAAATGAATGCAATTGCTTGGTCAAAATAAATCAATTCTCAAGAACCTTATATGCACAAGGTCTAAGGACTAGCAAGTCTAATCCACAATTGATTGAGTTATTAGATATTTTTACAAACTTGCATGAGGAGTGATGATCATAGGTGGAAAACATGTAATTGAGCAATCGAACCCTCACCGATAGTGTTTGCACTCTATTCGCTCAAGTGTTTAGGGTTGATTCTCTCAATTCTCCTATATTTCATGCTTTCTAAGATTTGTTTTTCTTCTAACAATCAACATTATTTTCATGCATGCATACAAGTATCATGAGGTCTTTTCATGGGTTGTAATGGGGCTAGGGTCAAGGTAAAGATGCCTATTTGGTCAAGTGAGATTGAAATTTGAATATTTGATAAGCTTAAACTTCCCACCTAACCTATGACATCCTATACACTTTTAAAGCTAACCTAACTACCCATTTTTCACTTTTTAACATACTCATGTATTTTCTTTTCATTTCACAACACTTATGCATTGACCCTTATTAAGCTTTGCTTGGGGCATTTTGTCCCCTTTTTATTTGTTTCTTTCTTTTTTTCTATTTTTTTTCTTTTCCATGTTATTTTTCTTTTCTTTCTTTTTTTCTTTTGTTTTTCTCATTTTTTTTCTTTCTTTCAAGACTATCAATGCATAAGGCCTTACATTTAATGAACGCATGAGTATGTACCCAATTCCCAATAATTTCAATAAAAATACAAGACTACTCTTTTATCCCAACCAATGTTCTCAAGATTTCCACACTTGAATGATACACACTCTAGCCTAAGCTAATCAAATATCCAAATAAGGACATTTATTTGTTTTTCGCTTTAGGGCTTGTAATGTGCTAAAATAAGAACAAGTGAGTTAAGCGTAGGCTCAAAATTGGCTAACAATAAAAGATAAAAGGTAGGCTATATGGGTAAGTCAGCTAAATAAAATGATGGCCTCAATCATATAAATGCATGAATACACATAATAATGGACATAAAGAATCAAGCAAATCAAAGATTACAATCATAGAAAGAGAATAATGCACACAAGAAGGAAAACAAGTGGTTATAAGATGTAACCACACCATTAGGCTCAAATCTCACAAGCTTGTGTTCTTAGCTCAAAAACATGATCCACAAGATATATAATTCAAGCAAGTTCTATGAAAAGTTTTCACTCAAATCAATTGGTGCCCTATAGATAGAAATCCTGAAAATTTTCGTTATTTTGACTAAGCTTATTTTGTATATGTATGCAAAAATAGAAAAAAATGCAAATAAAAATCCTAAAAACCTAAGATGAAATGCAAAAGTGTTGGAATTAGAAATTTTCACCCAAAATCACCGACCGGTCGGATGACCTCCCCACACTTAAAAGTTTGCACCGTCCTCGGTGCACTCAAAGATGAGCAAGGGGATACGGCGACTTTCCGGATTGCTACCTTCAGCTGGTAGGTCAACCGGTGCTGCGTGTTCTTTATCCACTTTTGTTATTGCTTGTGGTGTATCAATCATGAAAAACAGAAAATAACACCATAAGGTGAGAAAATACAAAAGCAAGGAAGCATACATTGTTGGAATGAGGTAAATCACTTAGGATTGAGTGAGTGAATTAGTGTGACATTAAGAAATATTAGGTATGTGAATTCTAAATTAGGCGGTTTAGAACACACATTAGCATAAAAAGCAATGTCACAAAAGAAGCATGCACTTCACTTATTCTAGTGTGCTTGAGATGCTTTAGGTAAACTTGTAAGATAAAACAAGCATTAAAGAAGCATGAGAGCATTCAAGCCATAAGCATATGGATGTATATGATCATGAAATACAATGCATTAAGGTAAATGCACACCATCCAATGTAAAGAGATTGCCTAATCAAAGAATAGGGTTCAAATTACATGGTGGCTAGGTACAACATGCAATTCAAAAGGATTTAAAAGCTTGAAGGCAATGTCATGTACTTGGTATTCTTAAAAAGGTAAGCATGAAAAACTCAAAACCAAGTAGAAAAATATAACCTCAACAATAGAATCCAAAAAAGATTATCTAAAAACATTCATGCTAAAATAGAATTTAGGCAATAAAGGGGCAGCAATGCATAGTAAACAAAGTCAATAATCCAACACTTATAATGAAAAGAGAGAAAATAAAATGAAAACTAAACTAAAACTAACTAATTAACTAACCAACTAACTAATTAACTAACTAAAATAAATGGTTATCAATGGTGTTTGGAAGTGTTGGATGAGGGGTAAAGGAGGGAAGAAGAAAGGAGAAGGAAAGAAATGGAAAGAGGATAAGAAAAGAAGTGGATTGAAGGAAGGGCATCCATGCGTACGCGCACACGGCGCGCGCGCACGGATGGTAGTGTAATGGGCGCGACGTGTACGCGCACCTGGCGCGTCCGTGTCGATGGGTTATTTCGAGAGTGGCGCGTACGCGTCATGTGCGCGTGCGCGTGCGCGCGAGTGGGATTGTGACAAAGGCACAACGTTGGCGCAGCGTGGGCATAACTCTCTGGAAAATATACCAGGAGCGCAGGTGGCACTATCAGCGCGCGCACGCACGGTGCGCTTGTGCGTCAATCCGCAAGTTGCCAAAAGGGCGCGCACCGCGAATTGGTTTGTGCCTTAGGTCTAATTTTCGCACAGTGCATGCCTAACTCTCGGGTTTTTGGCTGGAAGGTGAAACTTCTGCATCCACGCGGATGCGTCATATGCACGTGCGCGTGGATGGTCGAAAATGCTTGGGCACACGTATGCGTGCAGTGCGCGTATGCGTGGATGGTGCTCTATTTTTCAAAAATTTTCTATGTTTTGGCACCAATCTAAGCATTCTAAACCTCTAAACATCTACCAAAACACCTAATAAACCCCATTTGTACGGTTTATCTTGTATTGATTTTAGGAGATTTTAACACCTTTTACCCACATTTATTCAATGAATTAGCATGATTTTGTGATTATCTCCTTATTTGTGCTTAGATGTGAAAACATGCTTTTAGACCTTTAATTTGATAGTTTTATTCACCTTTGATTCCATTAGATGCCTTGATGTGTTTGTTAGTAATTTCAGATTGAAAAGGCTAGGAATGGATCAAAGGAGTGAAGAGGAAAGCATGCAAAGTGGAGAAATCATGAAAAGTCAAAGAATTGAACTCGCCAATGGATGCGCGCGCGCACCTGGCGCTTACGCGCACTTTGCGACTCACCCCATGGACGCGTACGCGTGCTGTGCGCGTACGCGTCGATGTTGGTTTATGATTTTTTAATAAAAACGTGGCCAGCAAATTCTCAAGGGTTGTGGGGCCCAATCCCAACTAACTTTGGCGTCAAAGATGCTATTTAAAGCCAAGGATTGAAGAGCAAAGGGGGACTCCATTCATTCTTACACATTAGGATTAGTTAGAAGTAGTTTCTAGAGAGAGAAGCTCTCTCTTCTCTCTAGAATTAGGATTAGGATAGGTTTAGTTCTTAGATCTAGATTTTAATCTTTGCTTTCTTCTACTTCTATCTCTCAATTCTTTGTAGTTACACTCATTCTTCCTCCATTATTTTGTTGTAATCTCTTTTATGTTGTTCTTGTATTTTGTTGTAGATCTAATATTGTTCCTTCTACTCTCTTTCAATTCAATAAAGGTAATTCATAATAAATGTGTTTCTTTTAATTGTTGTTGTTAATTCCTTTCAATAATTGTTGTTAGATTCTATTCTTGTTGTCAATTTGCTTTGCTTTTCTTTTGTGCCTTCCAAGTGTTTGATGAAATGCTTGGTTGGATTTTAGTGTAGATTTTGTTCCTCTTGGCTTTGGTTGAGTAATTAGTGACTCTTGAGTTATCTAATTCCTTTGTTGATTGATATAAGAAGTTGCTAATTGATTTGAATGCCTCTAAAGCTAGTCCTTCCTTTAGGAGTTGATTAGGACTTGAGGAATCAAATTGATTCATCCACTTGACTTTCCTCCATGGTTAGAGGTTAACTAAGTGGGAGCGATGAACAATTTGTTATCACAATTGAGGAGGATAACTAGGATAGGATTTCTAGTTCTCATATCTTGCCAAGAGCCTTGTTAGTTGTTAGTTTATTTTCTTTGCCATTTATATTTCTTGTCTAAAATCTCAAAAACCCCAAAATAACTCACAACCAATAACAAGACACTTTATTGTAATTCTTAGGAAGAACGACCCGAGGTTTGAATACTTCGGTTTATAAATTTAGGGGTTTGTTTTAGTGACAAACAACTAGGGGTTTGTTTTAGTGACAAACAACTTTTTGTATGAAAGGATTATTGATTGGTTTAGAAACTATACTTGCAACGAGAATTCATTTGTGAAATTCTATACCGTCAAAAATCTAATCATCAACACCCTAAAACCTTATTTAGCATATTAAACTATCAAATATACTCAATAAACAAATCAAAACATGAAATTTAACTAATTTTACCAATATGTACAAAAGAGAAAAATGAAAAGAATTTACCATGGTGGGGTGTCTCCCACTAGCACTTTTATTTATTGTCCTTACGTTGGACTTATGGGGAGCTCTTCTCAAGGTGGCTTGTGCTTGAACTCATCTTGGAACATCCACCAATGCTTGAATCTCCAATAATCTCCATTCTTCAAAATTAATAGCTCCAAGCTTTGATGGAGTTCTTCACAAATCATGGGCTCCTAAAAGTGGTCCTCATCTTGTAATCCGGGATCCCACACTTTATCTTCACACCCGTCTTGAAGTTGATCATCATTATTAGTCCATCCGGGTGGTAGGCATGATGAATTCTCAATATAGTGGCCAACAATCCTCCTAGACCTATCTAGTTGAACACTACTCCAATCTTTGTATTTCATGTTTGATGTATCAACCGTAATAAGCCTGGATTTGCAACGCCAACCACAAAACATTTTTCTTTTACGCTTCATCCCACAAAGCTCCCTAAGTTGACCATCCGTTTCAAGCAAGCCATACTCAAGTGGGACAATAAAGCTAATAGAAATTAGCTTTACCCACTCAAGTAGAGGAGTAGATGGCAACCTAGGCAAAGATGATTCCAAGGTTCTTGACAAAGCGTATTCCACTCCCATCCTTCTATTTCTAAGGACTACCACCTCCTCACAAGATCTCTTAATCTCAATCCTTTGTTTAACAATTTTATTTAAACATTTTTCCTTACTCAAATCATAATAAGGAGGGTGAGAAAAATTTACCTCCACATTACTTTCCGTCTCATTGGGAGAGGGTTCTTCAAGTTCAAAGGATCTACCACCACTAGAATTTGATGCTTGCTCTTCATTGCCATGGGAACTCAATTCTTGTTCTATCCCATCCAAGTCTTCATATGGAATATGCCTTGGAGGTTGTGCACATCTCTCCTTAACATCAATTTCAATCTTCTTGGAGGGGTCTTCTTTAACTCTAGGTTCCCATGGAGGTTCTGTGAAGAGAGAACTTTTGCGTGGTCTAGAATTCAGAATAAATTCCTATTGCAAGTATAGCTTCTAAACCAACAAAAGTCCTTTCTTATAAACGTTTTAGTTGTCACAAGTAACAAACCCCTAAATAAATTGATAACCGAAGTATTCAAACCTCAGGTCGTCTTCTCAAGGAATTGCAGGGAGGTATGTTCTTATTATTGGTTATGAGTCTTGTAAATTGGGGGTTTTGAAAGTAAGGAACAAGTATGTTAAATGATAAGAAAAATAAAATAGTAATAATAAAATAAACTCTTGGCAAGGTATTAGAATTGGAATTCCTATTCTAGTTATCCTTATCAGGTGTGATGAGAATTAGGTTTTAATCCCACTTAGTTATCCTTTATTAAACAAAGGAAGGTCAAGTATACTAATTAGCTTGATCCTCAAGTCCTAGTCAATCCCTGTGGGAGGACTAGCTTTAGAGCGATCTAGATCAATTAGAATCTGCCAGTTTCAACCACTGCTGAGTTTAACAACTCAAGTGTTACCAATTACCTAACCAAAGCCAAAAGAGGGAAAAATCTAAATTATTTATATAAATAAAAGAAAACAATCATGAGTCTGAAAATACTTCAAATTGTATTAGTTAAGAAAATCATAACATGAAAGTTCATAAGTCAATTTGGCAACATAAGTCATTAATAAATAAAAGCATTAAAGTATCTCAAAGTAGAAGAGAAGTCAAAATAAAGGAATATTGAACCTAGAGCTCAGAAGAATTGTAAGTTGAAATAATAATAAATCCTAAATCCTTTAAGAGGAATCCTAATCCTAAATCCTAAAAGAGAGGAGAGCGCCTCCCTTTCTCTAAAACTACATCTAAATTATGAAAAGTGAATTATGAGTCTCCCCCTTCATTCCTCCACTTTGCAACATTTAATCTGTATTTTTTGGGCTTGAAACTGGGCCAGAAATAGCCCAGAATTTGCTGGTTATAAAATCTGCCACGCTGGTTTTTCGTCACTGCGACGCGTCTGGATAGAGCACGCGTTCGCGTCGCCTATATGTATGGCCACTATAGTAAATTATATATCAAATCGAAGATCCGGACGTTAGCTTTCCCATGCAACTAGAACCGCATCATTTTGATCTCTGTAGCTCAGGTTAGGGGTGAGCATGGTTTGGATTTTTAAAAATCCAAACTGGATCCACTTCAGAACCAGTTTTATGGTTTAGAAAACCAAACCAGAACTGGATTGAAGAGCAAAACCGGTTTTAAACCGGTTTGGAAAAACAAAAACCGGTTCTAAACTGGTTTTAAAATTTAAAACCGGTTTTATTTACAAACTGGTTTTAAATCCAGTTTTATTTGTAAACCGGTTTTAAATTCGGTTTTTTTAAAATCCAAATCTAAAATCCGGTTTTTTTATAAAATCCAGTTTTAAAACCAGATTTTTTAACTCAAAATCCAGTTTTAAAACCAGTTTTTGAAAATCCAGTTTTAAAACCAGTTTCTTCAACCAAAAATCCAATTTTAAAACTAGTTTTTAAAAATTCAATTTTTAAACCAGATATTTTTACAAAAAATCCACTTTTAAAATCAGTTTTTAGAAATTCAATTTTTAAACCATAATGTTTTTAAAAAGTAAAATTAATACTAAAGTCATTTTAAAGTGTATATGTTCTTACAACTAGAATTTGGTTCTTTATAAATCTAATGACAATAGCTAATCTATATAACATTTAATCATTCTCAAGACATCAAAAGAATACCACCAAAATATCTCTCTAACAAAATATCAAAGATGCCAAGTTGCCAACAAAATCATCAAACAACCACAACCTTTGAGAAAAATATATCTGCAAATAACAAAATATACCTTTGTCATTTTTTAAAATAAATCTTTGAATGAAAGTATTAAACCAAATGAGAATATTAAGCATACCTAGTCATCATCAAGATTATCAATTGATGCCGCCATAGAACAAGCACCATCATTAGAGGAAAATATATCTGCCAAGGGAATCAAATTAATTATCAAGTCTATATTCAACAACTTTTAATTGGTAACTAATACCTAAATTCTAAAATAGAAAGATAACAAAAACAAAAATAAAATAAAATGAAAAAAAATAAGAAACAAATTTTATACCTTGATCAACTTGTTGAAGAACTTCACCATCATCATCTAAAGCAGAGAAAAGATCTTCCTTAAGCCAATCTCCTATGCAGACTAAGGCTTCTACCATTCTAGGTGTTAAAGAACTGCAGTATGGATCAAGGACTCTTCCTCCAGTACTAAATGCTGACTCCGAAGCTACCGTAGAAACAGGTATAGCCAATACCTCACGAGCCATATTTCCAAGAATTGGAAATCGGGTTGAGTTGACCTTCCACCAGTTTAGTATATCGAACTTATGGGAGTATGGCTCACATTCTTCTTGTAAATATCTATCAAGCCTCGCATTTTTCTTGTTAATATCTATCAGGTTTAGATCTTTTGTTTGTTCTACGACCGGTTGTTTGTAGAAAAAAAACCCATGCCATGAACTTCGGTATTAATGTTGTTGACTTGAACATCTTGCGTATCAGCTTCACTTGCTTCCTCAGAACTTTGGTATTGCTGATAAAGTAACTTTATGCACTTGGACAACTTTGACTTCAATTCGCCTCCTTTTTCTTCTCCAAAGAAGTAATCCAAGAAATAATTGACATACTCAATCTTTTGCATTGGATTAAATACGATAGCAATCAATAACAACATATTCACTGAATCAGGATTGCCCCAATACTTCTCATACTTAACCCTCATCCTTTCTGCCATTGACATAGTACTAAAATCAAT
>NC_029775.3:36171676-36192896 GCF_000817695.3 Arachis duranensis
TTTTATATCTATGAATTACAATACTAGCTATTACTGTATGAACTAAATAATTTAGTTAAGTGTTGCGAGTAAAAATATTGGTCAAGCCCAATTACAATTAGGATAGTTTCAATGACTATAAATATAAATAGTAAATTTTATCTTTGGCAAAATTTTATGAAAAACAATTTGCAAATCAAGGTTCAGGTTCATCAGGGACTTCAACAACAAACTGCTCAACGACAACCACTTTTGATTTTCATCTTCAGCCACAGCAACAACAAGAAGACTCAACAGAATCTACAGAGCAAACAGAATTTCAAATCTCAGATCTAGAAATCCAATCAAAAGAAAGAAAATTATAGAATAAAATGGAAAAAGAAACATTAGAATTTTGAGTTGTTTCATATCAACAAAATTCACTAAATCACTGTCCTGTACCTCAAAACAGCCAACACATCACTAAATCACTGTCTTGTACCTCAAAACAGCAGAACAAGACAGCAGTAGTGTTTCATATCAAAAAAATTAAGGTGGAGACTAGTGAAAGCAAGCACTCCTAAGTCCTAAGATCTTGAGTTGTTTCCATTGCCTATATTATAGTTGCTACTTGCTAGAGCGAGAGATTCAAGGCAGTAAATAATGATAAGAAAAAGAAGGCCAAGGCAGAACACAGTTAATGATTTTTCAGAACAAAATTCTATTTACAACAAAAATCAGAACAATAAAGCAAGAAACATGTATAAGATAAATTAGTTTTCTTCAACTAAATAATGATTTTTCATATGATTGCTAATTGAACCACAGTTAATACACTTCTTACTAAAGTTCTTGAATCAATGTCACCATTTGAAGTGTTCTTACTATCCCTCTTATGCAGCATTGTTCAAATTCATCATTCATCCATCCAACTTCAACTACTAGTCTATCTAATTCTAATTCCTATAAGAGATTAGGAGATTGGTTGTTGGTTATATATATATAACCAAGTAGCACAATACATATAGAACACTTACGTATTGGCTTAAATCAGCAAGTAGATTTTTTATGAAATCAAGTTTTAGGGGCGGTTCAATTTGAAAATTCATACACCGTATATAAACAACTAGCGCTACATATATACTGTATATATTATGGTACATACATGAACCAAAAAAATAATAAATGAGCATGGCAATCAGTTCATGAAGGATTCAACAAAACAGAACAAATCAGTATACTCATGAAGGAACAAAACAGAACAAATCAACAAAATAGAAAAAATCCAAATAAAACTCAGAACTCAGAACCAAGGGCAAGGAGGAAACTTACCTCAATTGATGAGCATGAGCTCCGGCGAGCCACCAACAAAAGAAGAAGATAACCGAAAAAGAGGAAAGACAGAGTCGCGAATGGAAGGTTGAGGCAGAGAGACAAAGTCTCGAATCAAAGTGAAGACTATAGACTCGAAGAGGTAGAGGCCGACGAACCACCGGCGAGCTTCGACGAGAGGCAGAGAGGAAGAAATATTGATGGTGGCCAAGAGTGGATTTGGTTTTGTTGAATGGATTTGTCGAAGAGGAGGACTCAATTAGGGTTATTTTAGATCCGGATCTTAATTTGGATTTGGATCTGGATCCAGATTTAAAATCATTTAAATGGATTGGATCAAAGACCAAATTATAAAATAAATGTAATTTGGTTTGGATTTTTTTTGGTTTAAAACTGGTTTTTTTTAAATGGTTTGGTTTGGATTTGGTTTAAAATCCAAAATTTGGATTTTTTTGCCCACCCCTAGCTCAGGTTATGACCGTTTGAGTGCGAAGAGGTCAGACTGGACAGCTTAGCAATTTCTTCAACTTCTTGTATTCATTCCACTTTTGCATGCTTCCTTTCCATCCTCTAAGCCATTCTTGCCCTGTAATCCCTGAAATCACTTAACACACATATCAAGACATCGAATGATAATAAGAGAGGATTCAAATAAAAGAAAATAAAAGCCAAAGAAGCATGTTTTCAATCATAGCACAAAATCAGGAAGGAGAATGTAAAACCATGCAAATCAAATGAATAAGTGGGCAAAGGCTTGATAAAAACCACTCAATTGAGCACAAGATAAACCATGAAATAGTGGTTTATCAATCTCCCCACATTTAAACATTAGCATGTCCTCATGCTAAGCTCAAGAGAAGCTATAAAGGAGTGAAGAGAAATGATAGAGAGTATGCAATGCAACCTATCTTATGTGAATGCAACTACATGCAAAATGTTTCTACCTACTTGGTTAAAAGTAAATAAGTTCTCCAAGACAAATATGAACTATCAAACTTTATTTTTGAATTTTGTCCCATGTGCATTGATTCTCTTTTTTTTTGCATTTGGGGTAATATTTTTTTTGTATCCCCTTATTTAATTACTTAATAAATTTTTTTTAATGCACATGGTAATTTAATTATTTTGATTTCACATGAGCATGCTTTCCAAATTTTCAAATAACTTATTCAATTTAATTCCCTACTTTTTTTTTCTATCATCCCATGTTCCCATAAAATTCTCCACACTTAAATTATACACAATATCTATCTTAAGCTAACCAAGAATTCAACTTGGGATTTTTATTTTGTTTTTCTGCTTAAGGTTAGTAATGTGATTATGAAATAGAAGGGGATTAAAAGGCTCAAGGAGGCTAACAAGGATAGCATAAAAGGTAGGTTTATTTGGGATAAGTGAGCAAAAATATAAATAATGGCCTCAATCATATGCAAGCATGTAAATATACTAAACAATGGACATATAGACTGAAACAAAGTAAAGATTGCAATTATAGAGAAGAAAACACACAAGAATAAAATATTATGGTTAAACAATATAACCATGCAATTAAGCTCAAAATCTCACAGGTTGTGTGTTCTTTGGCTCAAAAAACCATGTTCCAAATACAACTTCCAAACAAGTTTAACACAAATTTTTCGATTTAAATTAGTGAAATACTATAAAAGTTTCT
Source organism: Arachis duranensis (assembly GCF_000817695.3). Lineage (NCBI taxonomy): Eukaryota > Viridiplantae > Streptophyta > Magnoliopsida > Fabales > Fabaceae > Arachis > Arachis duranensis. The sequence goes on from NC_029775.3 coordinate 36,174,639, forward strand.
TGAAAAAGAAAATATTACTTCAACCAAGTAGTAACTAAATGCATAAAATCAAACAAACATGCAATCAAATATGCAAATGCAACAATGAACAAATTAACATTGGTGTTAAAAAAGAAGTAACTAACCCACGGAGATCGGTATCGACCTCCCCACACTTAAAGATTGCACCGTCCTCAGTGCATGTTAAGATGTACAAGTGGATGGTGGCTCCAACTGACGCTTTTCTCCCAGGATTGTGCAGATGGACTTGTTTGTCTCCCCTTGTAAACGTCTTCCGGTTCCCTTCCGGGTGGCCATCCTGAAAGAAAAAGGGAAGAAAAGTAACCCAGAAATAAAGATAAGAAAATAAATAAAATATGGGTGTTAATGCCAAATAATAAGGGTCTCAAGTACATGGTAGCTACAACATGCAAGTGAGAAAATAGTAGGAGCAAATGGCATATCAATAGTGCAAAAAGTGCAATAAAGGGGAAGAGAGTGTGGGTAATACAAGATAGTGTAAGTGCGTATCAATGCAAAAGGAATATCAGTATTATAGAAATAGCATTGATTTATGAATAATAATATCCAATCAGAATAAAACAAGTCATGAAGCACCAGATTAATTCAAGAAAAGATGCAATAGATGAAGAAGAGAATTTTTAACACCAATGGAAAAAAAAGAAAGTAAGAAAGGAGGAAGAAAGAAATAAGAAGGGAAAGAAAAGATTTAGATTTGGGAAAGAAAAGATAAGATATCTTGGCTGATCTGCATAAGCTGTGCGGCGCAGGCAACGCAAACGCGTGAGTGACGCGCTCGTGTGGTGTGCGATAAGTTCAGATGACGCAGACGCGTGGGTCACGCGATCGCATGACCTGATATGTGCTTTTGGCACGAGTGCAGCCTCGAGCACACACAACTCTCTGTTTTATATGCATAATGCCAATATTTAGGGTGACGCGGTCGCGTGGGTGACGCGATCGCGTGGATGGCCTATTCTGAAAAATGACGCGGATGTGTGGGGCACGCGTTCGCGTTCGCGTTCGCGTCATCCATGTAGTCGCGTGGATTAAATTGTGCCAAAGGCACGCCTCCAGCCACACTTTCGCGTGACTCTCTGTTTACTTTTCTTTTCTTCCAAACGCACATATGACGCGGACGCGTCGGCTACGCTGTCGCATCGCGTGCGTGATTTTTTTTATAATGCAGTGTGCAGAATGCAATGCTTAATATGAATGCTATGCATGATTCCAGGTTCAATCAAAACTCAAAAACAGACTAAAATTAAAACTGAAAAAGGAATGATCATACCATGGTAGGTTGTCTCCCACCCAGCACTTTTAGTTAAAGTCCTTAAGTTAGACATTCTGGTGAGCTTCTTGTCATAGTGGCTTGTGCTTGTATTGATCCAGGAATTCCCACCAATGTTTGTACTTCCAATAGCCTCCGGGATCCCAAATTAGGCATAAAAATCCTTCAAGCAAGTTGAAGCAAGAGACAAGGCCCCATGAGTATTGATTGTTGGAATGAATTCTGGGGTCCCAAACCTTGCTTTTGCACCCGTCTTCTTGTTGATCATTATGATTCCATCCGGGTAGCAAGCAATCTGAATTCTCACTAAAGCGGCCAAACAACTTCCTAGACCGATTCAGTTGAGCTCTACACCAACCCTTGCATTTAAACCTTGAGCACACAACCATATTGAACCTTGCTTGACAACTTCTACCACTGACCACATCCCTCTTACGCTTAATGCCATAAAGGGCTCTAAGCTGACCATCTGTCTCAAGTAAAGCATATTCAAGTGAGCTAATTAAGCTTAGAGATGAGAGATTTACCCAATTGAATGAAGGAATGGACGGTGATGGCTTTGGGGGAGAGGTATCCAACAACTTTGGCAAGGTGATTTCCAACTCCATTCCCTTGGGCTCTTCTTTGATAACTTCTACCTCCTTGCAAGCTTCTTCAATATCAACCTCTTCCTCTTGGTAGCTTTCTTCTAATTTGATCTCTTCTTCACTGCTCACCAAGGGCATGGGAGGTTGTGCTTCTTCTTCTTTAATCTCCATGTCAAGTTCAATGGGAGAAGATTCAATGGTAGATAAGAATTCAACAATGATTGAATCCATCTCTTGATCATCCCCTTCAAAGTCTTCAACCATGATATGCTTTGGAGGTTGTACACCCTCCTCAACATCAACATCAAACACCTTGGAAAGAGGCTCTATGAATGGACTTTCCAATGGAGGCTCAGCATCTCCTGAGTCTTCGACTACTTCTTTTTCTTCAATAATTCCGGCTTCCTCCACTTGTTCCAGTACAAAGTCATGATCCTTAGTGTCCACTGGAGTTTCTAGTATCTCCTTCATGCTATGTTCTTCATTAGATTCTCCACATGAAGCCATGGGAGTCCTTGAGTGTCCAAACGTCTGAAAGGTAATTGATTTATTGCTTATTCCAGTTGATGAAGGGTTGCATGAAATTGATCTATTGTTTCCTTGAGGCGAGTCTGTGATTCTTGGGTTGATGGATAGGGATATGGTGCATAGGGAAGTGGTGGTTCTTGGGAGTAATTGGATTGGAATTGGTGTGGATATGGGTTAGGGTCATATGGAGGTGAATGGTGAAAAGTGGCTTGTGAGTTTGGTAGTTCAAAGGTATGTTGTGGACGTGGTTCATAAGCATAGGGTAGGGCTTGTTGGTAACTACAAGGGGGTCCACTATATCTATCATCTTGGTATGCATTGTAGAATGGTCTTCGTCCATGATATCTTGGAAGGTGTTGTTGCCTAAAGGGTTGATTAAATCCTCTTGGCTCCGTCCATCTTTGATTGCTTTGACCTTGATGCATATTTGGTGGGCAAAATTGTGATCATCAACAATGGCTCCAAAGACTTGGTGCTCTCAAACATGAATCACACTTTGTCACAACTCCGCACAACTAACCAGCAAGTGTACTGGGTCATCCAAGTAATACCTTACGTGAGTAAGGGTCGATCCCACAGAGATTGTTGGTATGAAGCAAGCTATGGTCACCTTGTAAATCTCAGTCAGGTGGATAATAATTGATTATTGAGTTTTCGAATAATAATAAATAATAAACAGAAAATAAAGATAGAGTTACTCATGTAATTCAATGGTGGGAATTTCAGACAAGTGTGTGGAGGTACTGTGTTCCTTCTGAATCTCTGTTTTCCTACTACTTTCATCCAATCTTTGTCCTCCTTTCTATGGCAAGCTGTATGTAGAGCATCACCATTGTCAATGGCTACATCCCATCCTCTCAGTGAAAATGGTCCAAATGCTCTGTCACAGCACCGCTAATCATCTGTCGGTTCTCGATCATGTTGGAATAGAATTCCTTGATTCTTTTGCGTTTGTCATCACGCCCAGCAATCGCGAGTTTGAAGCTCGTCAAAGTCATTCAATCCCGGAATCCTACTCGGAATACCACAGACAAGTTTAGACTTTCCGGATTCCCATGAATGCCGCCATCAATTCTAGCTTATACCACGAAGATTCTAATTAAGGAATCCAAGAGATATGCGCCCGGTCTAAAGTAGAACGGAAGCATGGTTGTCAGTCATGCGTTCATAGCTGAGAATGATGATGAGTGTCACGGATCATCACATTCATCATGTTGAAGTGCAACGAATATCTTAGAATAAGAATAAGTCGAATTGAATAGAAAATAGTAGTAATTGCATTGAAACTTGAGGTACAGCAGAGCTCCACGCCCTTAATCTATGGTGTGTAGAAACTCCACCGTTAAAAATACATAAGTGATAGAGGTTCAGGCATGGCCGAATGGCCAGTCCCCAAACGTGGTCAAAAAATTGAATAATACAATCAAAGACGTCTAATACAAAGGTAAAAAGTTTTATTTATACTAAACTAGCTACTAGGATTTACAGAAGTAAGTAATTGATGCATAAATCCACATCCGGGGCCCACTTGGTGTGTGCTTGGGCTGAGCTTGATCTATCCACGAGCTGAGGCTTCTCTTGGAGTTGAATGCCAAGTTGTAACGTGTTTTGGGCGTTCAACTCTGGTTCGTGACGTGTTTCTGGCGTTTGACTCCAGAATGCAGCATGGAACTTGCGTTGAGCGCCAGTTTATGTCATCTAATCACGAATAAAGTATGGACTATTATATATTGCTAGAACGCTCTGGATGTCTACTTTCCAACGCCGTTAAGAACGCGCCATTTGGAGTTCTCTAGCTCTAGAAAATCCATTTCGAGTGCAGGGAGGTCAGATTCCAACATCATTAGCAGTCTTTTGTCAGCCTCCTATCAGAGTTTTGCTCAGGTCCCTCAATTTCAGCCACCAAACTTAAATTGTTGCTTGTCCCCAAGCAACTGAAAATCAGTTAGGATAAAAAGAAGAGAATATACTATAAATCCCAAAATATCAATGAATATTAATTCTAATTAGATGAGTGGGACTTGTAGCTTTTTGCTTCTGAACAGTTTTGGCATCTCATTTTTTCCTTTGAAGTTTAGAATGATTGGCTTCTCTATGAACTTAGAATTTCGAATAGTGTTATTGATTCTCCTAGTTAAGTATGTTGATTCTTGAACACAGCTACTTTTATGGGTCTTGGCCGTGGCCCTAAGCACTTTGTTTTCCAGTATTACTACCGGATACATAAATGCCACAGACACATGACTGGGTGAACCTTTTCAGATTGTGACTTAGCTTTGCTAAAGTCCCCAGTTAGAGGTGTCCAGGGTTCTTAAGCACACTCTTTTTGCTTTGGATCACGACTTTAACCACTCAGTCTTAAGCTTTTCACTTTGACCTGCATGCCACAAGCACATGATTAGGGACAGGTTGATTTAGCCGCTTAGGCCTGGATTTTATTTCCTTGGGCCCTCCTATCCATTGATGCTCAAAGCCTTGGATCCTTTTTACCCTTGCCTTTTGGTTTTAAGGGCTATTGACTTTTTCTGCTTTCCTTTTCTTTTTCTTTCTGTTTTTTTTTTACTTTTTCGTAAGCTTTTGCTTTTTCACTGCTTTTTCTTGCTTCAAGAATCAATTTCATGATTTTTCAGATTATCAATAACATTTCTCTTGTTCATCATTCTTTCAAGAGCCAACAATTTTAACATTCATAAACAACAAGATCAAAAATATGCACTATTTAAGCATTTATTCAGAAAACAAAAAAGTATTGTCACCGCGTCAATATAATTAAACTAAATTCAAGGATAATTTCGAAATTCATGTACTTCTTGTTCTTTTGAATTAGAAACATTTTTTATTTAAGAGAAGTGAAGGATTTATGGAATTATTTATAGCCTTAAGACATAGTTACTCAATACTAATGATCATGAGGTAGAGACACAAAACATAAACACACATATAGCATAAAAATTGAAAAACGGAGATAAGAACAAGGAAGTTAAGGAATGAGTCCACCTTTGTGAGGGTGGTGCCTTTTTGAAGGACTAATGGTGCTTTTTGAGCTCCTTTTTGTCTCTTCCTTGCCTCTGTTGCTTGATCCCTAGTGATTTTGGTGCTCTTATCCTTAGTTGCTCCCAATAGTTGTGTAGAGGAAAATGTATCCCCTGAGGTATCTCAGGGATTTCTTGATGAGGGAATTCCTCATGCTCTCTTGATGTGCAGTCAAATGCTCTTCTACTGAGTTATCGACCCTTGAGATGAATCTCTCCATCTCCTATGACTCGGAGGTGGAAAAAAATTTTTGTTTTCCCTTTTCTTTTCTTTTTTTGAGGTTTCTCTGGCCTTAGGTGCCATCAATGGTTATGAAAAAACAAAAAAGCTATGCTTTTACCACACCAAACTTAGAATGTTGCTCGCCCTCGGGCAAAAGAAGAAAGAATAGAAGAAGAAGAAGAAGATATGGAGGAGAGGGAGAGAGGGGTGTATTCGACTATGTAGGGTGGGTTTGGGTGGGAAAGAGATGATGGATATGAGTGGTGAAGAGGTAATGGAGAAGAGAGATTGAGGTGATTGGTGAAGAAAAGAGAAGGTGAGTGGAGGTAGGTGGGGATCCTGTGGGGTCCACAGAACCTGAGATGATCCTGTGAGGTCCACAGATCCTGAAATGTCAAGGATTTACATCCCTGCACCAATTAGGCATGAACAATGCCTTTGCATACAATTCTGGCATTTAAACGCCGAAGTGATGCTCATTTTGGGCGTTCAACGCCCATGTGTAGCATGTTTCGGCGTTTAACGCCAGTTCCATGCTTGTTTCTGGCGTTCAGCACCAGCTCTCCTCAGGGCATATTCCTGGTGTTCAAATGCCAGGATGTTGTTTGTTTCTGGCATTCAACACCAGATCCATGCTCTGTTCTGGTATTGAACGCCAGCCAAATGCTCCTTATTGGCGTTTAAACGCCAGTAAGTCCTTCCTCCAGGGTGTGATTTTTCTTCTGCTGTTTTTGGTTCTATTTTTAATTTTAGTATTTTTTTCGTGACTCCACATGATCATGAACCTAATAAAACATGAAATAACAATAAAATAAGAATAAAATTAGATAAATAAAAATTGGGTTGCCTCCCAATAAGCGCTTCTTTAATGTCAATAGCTTGACAGTGGGCCCTCATGGAGCCTCATAGAAGTTCAGAGCATGATGAAGGCCTCCCAACACCAAACTTAGAGTTTGAATGTGGGGTCTTCTTAACACCAAACTTAGAATTTGGTTGTGGCCTCCTAACACCAAACTTAGAGTTTGATTGTGGGGGCTTTGTTTGACTCTGTACTGAGAGAAGCTCTGCATGCTTACTCTCCCTTGTTACAGAAGGATAGCTGTGTTCCTTAAACACAAGGTAGTCCCTATTCAATTGAAGGACTAATTCTCCTCTGTTAGCATCTATCACAGCTTCTGCTGTGGCTAGGAAAGGTCTTCCAAGGATAATGCATTCATCCTCCTCCTTTCTAGTGTCTAAGATTATGAAATCAACAGGAATGTAAAGGTCTTTAACCTTTACTAACACGTCCTCTACTAATCCATAAGCTTGTCTTACTGACTTGTTTGCCAATTGTAATGAGAATAAGGCAGGCTGTACCTCAATGATCCCTAGCTTCTCCATTACAGAGAGTGGCATAAGATTTATGCCTGACCCTAGGTCACACAGAGCTTTCTCAAAGGTCATGGTGCCTATGGTACAGGGTATTAAGAATTTCCCAAGATCTTGTTTCTTTTGAGGTAAAGTTTGCTGAACCCATGTATCAAGTTCACTAATGAGTAAGGGAGGTTCACCTTCCCAAGTCTCATTACCAAATAACTTGTCATTCAGCTTCATGATGGCTCCTAGATATTGAGCAACTTGCTCTCCAGTTACATCTTCATCCTCTTCAGAGCTCATGAATGGCAGAAGGAGATTTAATGGAATCTCTATGGTCTCTATATGAGCCTCAGATTCCTTTAGGTCATCAATAGGGAACTCCTCCTTACTTGAGAGACGTCCCATGAGGTCTTCCTCATTGGGATTCATGTCCTCCCCCTCCACCTTGCATTCGGCCATATTGACTATGTCAATGGACTTGCACTCTCTCTTAGGATTCTCTTCAGTATTGCTTGGGAGAGTACTAGGAGGTGTTTCAGTGACCTTCTTGCTCAGCTGGCCCACTTGTGCCTCCAGATTTCTGATGGAGGACCTTGTTTCATTCATGAAACTTAAAGTGGCCTTAGACAGATCAGAGACTAAATTTGCTAAGTTAGAGGTATTTTATTCATAATTCTCTGTCTGTTGCTGAGAAGATGATGGATAAGGCTTGATATTGCTGAGCCTATTTCTTCCACCATTATTAAAGCCTTGTTGAGGCTTTTGTTGATCCTTCCATGAGAAATTTGGATGATTTCTCCATGATGAATTATAGGTGTTTCCATAAGTTTCACCCATATAATTTACCTCTGCCATTGCAGGATTTTCAGGATCATAAGCTTCTTCTTCAGAAGATGCCTCTTTAGTGCTGTTGGATGCATTTTGCCATCCATTCAGACTTTGAGAAATCATGTTGACTTGCTGAGTCAACACTTTGTTCTGAGCCAATATGGCATTCAAAGCATCAATTTCAAGAACTCCCTTCCTTTGAGGTGTCCCATTATTCACGGAATTCCTCTCAGAAGTGTACATAAATTGGTTATTTGCAACCATGTCAATAAGTTCTTGAGCTTCTGCAAGCATTTTCTTTAGGTGAATGGATCCACCTGCAGAGTGGTCCAATGACATCTTGGAAAACTCAGATAGACCATAATAGAATATATCTAATATGGTCCACTCTAAAAACATGTCAGAAGGACACTTTTTGGTCATCTGCTTGTTTCTTTCCCAAGCTTCATAGAGGGATTCACCATCTTTTTGCTTGAAGGTATGAACATCCACTCTAAGCTTGCTCAGCTTTTGAGGAGGAAAGAATTTATCCAAGAAGGCCGTGACCAGCTTATCCCAGGAGTCCAGGCTATCTTTAGGTTGTGAGTCCAACCATGTTCTAGCTTTGTCTCTTACAGCAAAAGGAAAAAGCATGCGCCTGTAGACTTCAGGATCTACTCCATTCGTCTTAACAGTGTCACAAATCTGCAAGAACTCAATTAAAAACTGGTAAGGATCTTCAGATGGAAGTCCATGAAACTTGTAGTTCTATTGCATTAGAGCAACTAATTGAGGTTTCAGCTCAAAATTGTTTGCTCCAATGGGAGGAATTGAGATGCTTCTTCCATCAAACTTGGACGTGGGTTTAGTAAAATCACCAAGCATCCTCCTTGCATTATTGTTGTTGGGTTCGGCTGCCATCTCCTTCTTTTGTTCAAAAATTTCAGAAAGGTTGCCTCTGGATTGTTGTAATTTAGCTTCTCTTAGTTTTCTCTTCAGAGTCCTTTCAAGTTCCGGATCAGCTTCAACAAGAGTGCCTTTTTCCTTCTTCCTGCTCATATGAAAGAGAAGAGAATAGAAAAAAGAAGAAGAATCCTCTTTGTCACAGTAAAGAGGTTCCTTATTATTGGTAGAAGAAAAAGGGAATAAAGAAAGGAGAATCCAAATACAAGGGTAAGGATAGGGGCAGTGATTTGAGATGAAGAGATGTGAAGAGAAGTGTTAGTAAATAAATAGATAAATAGAAGAAGAGGAGAGGGGAAGAATTTCGAAAATTAATTTTGAAAAGGAGTTAATGATTTTCGAAAATTAAAGATGAGATAGAATTAAAATTAAAATTTAAAATAATTAGTTAAAAAAGATTTTTTTTTTAAAAGAGGGAGGTATTTTCGAAAATTAAAGAGGGGAAAGTTGTTAGGTAAAATAACAAACAAACAAAAAGTCAAATAGTTAGTTGAAAAAGATTTGAAAATCAAATTTGAAAAGATAAGAAGATAAGAAGTTAGAAAAGATATTTTAAAATCAAATTTTTGAAAAAGACAATTTTGAAAAAAATATGATATAAAAGATAAGATAAGATAGATTTAATTTTTAAAATTAAAATTAATTACTTGGCTAACAAGAAACTAAAAGATATGATTCTAGAATTTAAAGATTGAACATTTCTTAACAAGAAAGTAACAAACTTCAAATTTTTGAATCAATCACATTAATTGTTAGCATAATTTTCGAAAATAAAGATAAAATTAAGAAAAAGATTTTTGAAAAATATTTTTAAATTTTCAAAAATCATAAGATAAAAATGAAAAATATTTGATTTTTGAAAAAGTTTTGAAAAGATAGGATTTTTAAAATTGAAAATTTGACTTGACTTGTAAGAAACAACTAATTTTTAAAAAATTTTGACTAAGTCAACTCAAATTTTTGAAAATTATGAGAAAATTAAGGAAAAGATATTTTTTGATTTTTTTTGAATTTTTAATTATGAGAGAGAAAAACATAAAAATGACTCACAACATGAAAATTATGAATCAAAACACATGATGCATGCAAGAACACTATGAATGTCAAGATGAACACCAAGATCACATTGAAGATCATGATGAACATCAAGAACATATTTTTGAAAAAAATTTTTGATGCAAAGAAAACATGCAAAACACCAAACTTAGAAATCTTTAAGGTTTAAACACTATGAATGAAAAAATGTATATGAAAAACAATAAAAGACACAAAACAAGAAAGTATCAAGATCAAACAAGAAGACTTACCAAGAACAACTTGAAGATCATGAAGAACACTATGAATGTATGAATTTTCGAAAAATGCAAGAATTTTTAAATCATGCAATTGACACCAAACTTATAACATGACACAAGACTCAAACAAGAAACACAAAATATTTTTGGTTTTTATGATTTTATGATTTTTTTTTTTGAAAATTATTCTTTTGAAAAACGAAAATAAAGAAAAATTTTTTTTGAAAAATTTTTGAAGGCTTTTTGAAAAGAAAATTACTTAATCTGAGCAACAAGATGAACCGTCAGTTGTCCATGCTCGAACAATCCCTGGCAACGGCGCTAAAAACTTGGTGTTGTTGCCGGATCAGAAAAACTTGGCGCTGTGGTTGCACGTAATTGTAATTTAAACAATCCCCGGCAACGGCGCCAAAAACTTGGTGGGTGAAATTGTGATCATCATCAATGGCTCCGAAGACTTGGTGCTCTCAAACATGAATCACACTTTGTCACAACTCCGCACAACTAACCAACAAGTGTATTAGGTCATCCAAGTAATACCTTACGTGAGTAAGGGTCGATCCCACAGAGATTGTTGGTATGAAGCAAGCTATGGTCACCTTGTAAATCTCAGTCAGGCGGATAATAATTGATTATTGAGTTTTCGAATAATAATAAATAATAAACAGAAAATAAAGATAGAGTTACTCATGTAATTCAATGGTGGGAATTTTAGACAAGTGTATGGAGGTGCTGTGTTCCTTCTGAATCTCTGCTTTCCTACTGCTTTCATCCAATCTTTGTCACTCCTTTCTATACCAAGCTGTATGTAGGGCATCACTATGGTCAACGGCTACATCCCATCCTCTCAGTGAAAATGGTCCAAATGTTCTGCCACAGCACGTCTAATCATCTGTCGGTTCTCGATCATGTTGGAATAGAATCCCTTGATTCTTTTGCGTTTGTCATCACGCCTAGCAATCGCGAGTTTGAAGCTCGTCACAGTCATTCAATCCCGAAATCCTACTTGGAATACCACAGACAAGTTTAGACTTTCCAGATTCCCATGAATGCCGCCATCAATTCTAGCTTATACCACAAAGATTCTAATTAAGGAATCCAAGAGATATGCGCCCGGTCTAAAGTAGAACGGAAGTGGTTGTCAGTCACGCGTTCATAGGTGAGAATGATATTGAGTGTCACGGATCATCACATTCATCATGTTGAAGTGCAACGAATATCTTAGAATAAGAATAAGTCGAATTGAATAAAAAATAGTAGTAATTGCATTGAAACTTGAGGTATAGCAGAGCTCCACGCCCTTAATCTATGGTGTGTAGAAACTCCACCGTTGAAAATACATAAGTGATAGAGGTTCAGGCATGGCCGAATGGCCAGCCCCTAAACGTGGTCAAAAGACTGAAAAATACAATCAAAGACGTCTAATACAAAGGTAAAAAGTTCTATTTATACTAAACTAGCTAATAGGGTTTACAGAAGTAAGTAATTGACGTTCAACTCTGGTTCGTGACGTGTTTCTGGCGTTTGACTCCAGAATGCAGCATGGAACTGGCGTTGAGCGCCAGTTTACGGCATCTAATCACGAATAAAGTATAGACTATTATATATTGCTAGAACGCTCTGGATGTCTACTTTCCAACGTCGTTGAGAGCTCACCATTTGGAGTTCCATAGCTCCAGAAAATCCATTTCGAGTGCAGGGAGGTCAGATTCCAACAGTATTAGGAGTCCTTTGTCAGCCTCTTATCAGAGTTTTGCTCAGGTCCCTAAATTTCAGCCAGAAAATACCTGAAATCACAGAAAAACACACAAACTCATAGTAAATTCCAAAAATGTGAATTTAGCATAAAAACTAATGAAAACATCCCTAAAAGTAACTAGATCATACTAAAAACTACCTAAAAACAATGCCAAAAAGCGTATAAATAATCCGCTCATCAATATTCCTGTTATAGCTTCCTCTTCCTGCAACATAGTTGTAACCAGACTCATAGCCAAAGGAGTGAGAGTTCATAGTAGTAGGAGAAAATAGAAACAAAAACTAACAAAAAGAAAATATTTTGAAAAAGATATGATTTTTCAAAAAGATTGGATAAGATTTTGAAAAAAAAAATATGATTTTTGGAAAAAGATAAGAAAATATTTTGAAAAATATAAGATTTTTGAAAAAGGATAAGATAAGCTTTCGAAAAAGATATGATTTTTGAAAAAAAAAAGGTAAGATAAGATTTTGAAAAAGATGATTTTTGAAAAAGATTTGAATTTTGAAATTTAAAACTAAGATAAGATAAGATAAAAATTTTAAAATAAAACTGAAATTTTTTTTTTAAATATTTACAATAACCAATAATAAGGCACACGTTTGCAATTCCCCGGCAACGGCGCCTTTTTGAAGAGAGAACTTTTGCGTGGTCTAGAATTCAGAATAAATTTCCGTTGTAAGTATAGCTTCTAAACCAACAAAAGTCCTTTCATACAAATGTTTTGGTTGTCACAAGTAACAAACCCCTAAATAAATTGATAACCGAAGTATTCAAACCTCGGGTCATCTTCTCAAGGAATTGCAGGGAGGTATGTTGTTATTATTGGTTATGAGTCTTCTCAAGTATGTTAAATGATAGGAAAAATAAAATAGTAATAATAAAATAAACTCTTGGCAAGGTATTAGAATTGGAATTCCTATCCGAGTTATCCTTATCAGGTGTGATGAGAATTGTGTTTTAATCCCACTTAGTTATCCTTTATTAAACAAAGGAAGGTCAAGTAGACTAATTAGCTTGATCCTCAATTCCTAGTCAATCCCTGTGGGAGGACTAGCTTTAGAGCGATCTAGATCAATTAGAATCTGCCAATTTTAACCACTGCTGAGTTTGACAACTCAAGTGTTACCAATTACCTAACCAAAGCCAAAAGGGGGAAAATCTAAATTATTTTTATAAATAAAAGAAAACAATCATGAGTCTGAAAATACTTCGAATTGTATTAGTTAAGAAAATCATAACATGAAAGGTTCATAAGCCAATTTGGCAACATAAGTCATTAACAAATAAAAGCATTAAAGTATCTCAAAGTAGAAGAGAAGTCAAAATAAAAGAATATTGAACCTGGAGCTCAGAAGAATTGTAAGTTGAAATAATAATAAATCCTAAATCCTTTAAGAGGAATCCTAATCCTAAATCCTAAGAGAGAGGAGAGAGCCTCCCTCTCTCTAAAACTACATCTAAATTATGAAAAGTGAATTATGAGTCTCCCCCTTCATTCTTCCACTTTTCATCCTTTAATCTGTGTTTTCTGGGCTTGAAACTGGGCCGGAAATAGCCCAGAATTCACTGGTTATAAAATCTGTCACGCTGGTTTTTTGTCACTGCAACGCGTCCGCTTGAAGCACGCGTTCGCGTCACCTATCTGTACAGCCACCATAGCAAATTATATATCAAATTGAAGCCTCGGACGTTAGCTTTCCAACACAACTAGAACCGCATCATTTGAATCTCTGTAGCTCAAGTTATGACCGTTTGAGTGCAAAGAGGTCAGGTTGGACAGCTTAGTAATTTCTTCAACTTCTTGTATTCCTTCCAATTTTGCATGCTTCCTTTCCATCCTCTAAGCCATTCTTGCCCTGTAATCCCTGAAATCACTTAACACACATATCAAGACATCGAATGATAATAAGAGAAGATTCAAATAAAATAAAATAAAAGCCAAAGAAGCATATTTTCAATCATAGCACAAAATCAGGAAGGAGAATGTAAAACCATGCAAATCAAATGAATAAGTGGGCAAAGGCTTGATAAAAACCACTCAATTGAGCACAAGATAAACCATGAAATAGTGGTTTATCATTCCGCATCTCCTAAGTCTTCAACCATTTCTTCCCTTTCTTCGATAATCCTAGCTTCCTCCAATCTCTCCTTCATGCTATGTTCTTCATTCGATTCTCCACATGGAGCCATGGGAGTTCCTTGAGTATTCAAGCATTGGGAGGCTAATTGCTTTGTTACCGCATCCAAGGTGGCCATGAAATTTTGCACATCCCTTTTCATCTCTTTTTGTCCTTGAATAAGAACACCAAGGGTTTCATCTATTAGAGATTGGGGTGGGTGGAAGGGTTCATCATTTTGGGAGAAGGATTCATAATAGGAAGGTAGTTCATCATAGTAATGATGTGGTGGTTCTATGTACTCCATTTGTTCCATTTGTTGCTCAACACACTCCAATCTATTATTCTCAAGTTGAGATTCTACAATCCCCTTCATGCTTCCCTCTTTAGTTGCTCCTCCACAATCATCCTTGGACATATGGTATGAGTCCCATGCATCTAACTTTTCATGGATGGTTGCTTGAAGTCGATCCATTTCTTCCTTGAAAGATGGACATGGATATTCTTCCATGGAAGGTTGTGGTGGAAGGTAGAATTCATCTTGTGATTGAAAGTTTTCATACATTGGAGGTGGTTCATCTTGGTTTTGGTATGGAGGGGGTGGTTCTTGGAAGTATTAAGGTTGGAATGGTGGTGGTTCAATATGTGGCTCACAAGGCTCAAAAGGTGGTTGGTATGGTGGATATGGATTAGGGTCATATGAAGGTGGTTGGTAAGAAGGGGCTTGTGAGTATGATTGAGGGTTATGTTGAGGATATGGCTCATAGGCATATGGTGGTGGTTCTTGAAAGTCACAAGGAGATTCACCATAGCCATTGGATTGGTATGCATCATAGAATGGCTCTTCTTCATAATGCATTGGTGGAGGTTGTTGCCATGAAGATTGATCATATGCATATGGCTCCTCCCACCTTTGAATATCCCATCCTTGATACATCTCTTCATTGTAATCTCCACTTCCTACAACATAGTTGTAATCACACTCATAGCCAAAGTGAGAATTCATGATGGAAAGAGAAAACAAAAATCAAAAGCTAATAGAAAACAAGAGAAACAAAATTCTACAACTAGAAAATAAAGCAAAAAGCAAGATATTCACACTATTCACATATATACAATAACCAAAAACATAACACCATTGCAATCCCCCGGCAACGGCGCCATTTTGATGAATGGATTTTTGATGGTATAGAATTTCACAAATGAATTCTCGTTGCAAGTATAGTTTCTAAACCAATCAATAATTCTTTCATACAAAAAGTTGTTTGTCACAAGTACAAATCCCTAAAATCTATAAACCGAAGTATTTAAACCTCGGGTCGTTCTCCCTAGGAATTACAATAAAGTGTCTTGTTATTGGTTATGAGTTATTTTGGGGTTTTTTTGAGATTTTAGACAAGAAATATAAATGGCAAGGAAAATAAACTAACAACTAACAAAGCTCTTGGCAAGATATGAGAACTAGAAGTCCTATCCTAGTTATCCTCCTCAATTGTGACCACAAATTGTTCATTGCTACCACTTAGTTAACCTCTAACCATGGAGGAAAGTCAAGTGGATGAATCAATTTGATTCCTAAAGTCCTAATCAACTCCTAAAGGAAAGACTAGCTTTAGAGGCATTCAAATCAATTAGCAACTTCTAATTATCAATCAACAAAGGAATTAGTTAACTCAAGAGTCACTAATCACTCTACCAAAGACAAGAGGAGCAAAATCTATACTAAAGCTAAAAGAGGCATTTTATCAAACACATAAGAGGCAATAAAGGTAAACATTATTAATTGCAAGAATTAAAGGAATCTACAACTACAAAAGCAAGAGATCAATAATAGAAAACCAAAAAAACATATTTACTATGAATTACCTTGAATTGAATTGAAAGAAAATGGAAGGAACAATAGTAGATCTACAACAAAGTACAAAAACAACATAAAGGAAATTACAACAAAAAAATGGAAGAATGATGAATGTAACAACAAAGAATTGAGAAGTAGAAGTAGAAGAAAGAGTGAATGAAAACCTAGATCTAAGAACTAAACCTAATCCTAATCCTAATCCTAGAGAGAAGTGAGAGCTTCTCTCTCTAAAACTAACTCTAAACTAATCCTAATGAGTGTGAATGATCAAAATTCCCTTTGCTCTTCAATCTTTGGCTTTAAATAGCAGTTTAGGCGCCAAAGTTGGTTGGGATTGGGCCCCACAACTCCTCAGAATTTGTTGGGTGCGAATTCACTTAAAAATCAAGTATCAGCATCGATGCGTATGCGCACAGCATGCGTACGCGTCCATGGGCCATTTCGCAGGGTGCGCGTAAGCGCCATGTGTGCGCGCGCGTCCATGGGCGAGTTCAACTCTTTGGCTTTTCATGATTTCTCCACTTTGCATGCTTTTCTCTTCACTCCTTTGATCCATTCCTAGCCTTTTCAATCTAAAATCACTAACAAACACATCAAGACATCTAGTGGAATCAAAGCAAGATTAAAATCATCAAGTTAAAGGCCTAAAAAGCATGTTTTCACCTCTAAGCACAAATAAGGAGACAATCACAAAATCATGCTAATTCATTGAATAAATGTGGGTGAAAGGTATTAAAATCTCCTATAATCAACACAAGATAAACCCTACAAATATGGTTTATCAGACATCTGAACACTCTGAGAACAGAAAATGATTACATTCGGCCAGTAAAACAAGAAGGCTACATGCTCATTGATGAGCGGATAATTTATACGCTTTTTGGCATTGTTTTTAGGTAGTTTTTAGTATGATTTAGTTAGTTTTTAGTATATAATTATTAGTTTTTATGCAAAAATCACATTTCTGGACTTTACTATGAGTTTGTGTATTTTTTTGTGATTTTAGGTATTTTCTGGCTGAAATTGAGGGACCTGAGCAAAAATCTAATCCAGAGGCTGAAAAAGGACTGCAGATGCTGTTGGATTCTGACCTTTCTGCACTCGAAATGGATTTTCTGGAGCTACAGAAGCCCAATTGGTGTGCTCTCAATTGCGTTGGAAATTAGACATCTTGGGCTTTCCAGCAATGTATATATTCTATACTTTTCCCGAGCTTTGATAGCCCAAATTAGCGTTCTAAATCAGCATACAAATTCAGGCATAAAACGCCCAAACTGGCACCAGAATTGGAGTTAAACGCCCAAACTGGCACCAAAGCTGGCGTTTAACTCCAGGAACAGCCTAAGCATGAAAAAGCTTTAATGCTCAGCCCAAGCACACACCAAGTGGGCCCCGGAAGTGGATTTCTGCATCATTTACTTATTTCTGTAAACCCTAGGTTACTAGTTCTCTATAAATAGGACCTTTTACTATTGTATTTTTCATCTTTTGATCTCTTGATCACATTTTGGAGGCTGGCCATTCGGCCATGCCTGGACCTTTATCACTTATGTATTTTCAATGGTGGAGTTTCTACACCTCATAGATTAAGGTGTGGAGCTCTGCTATTCCTCATGAATTAATGCAATTACTACTGTTTTTTATTCAATTCAAGCTTATTCTTGTTCTAAGATATTCACTCGTACTTCAACCTGATTGATGTGATGATCCGTGACACTCATCATCATCCTTTCTTATGAACGCTGTAAATCATGTTGCTTGTATGCGAAGTTTGTATTCGTAGGTTTTGATGAATGACAAACCAACAAACGACATGAAAGACAAACCAACAAACAACTTGAATGAACAAGCATGTTGAAAGATCAACCAACATTCAACGTTGAGGAATGAAGAGTTGAAAGCAACACAACAACAACAAGAAACTCAAGTCCACAACATTTGAAGACAAGTATAGTGTCTTAGGACTTAGGTAACTTCTTGTTAAGAACCAATTGCTAAATCTCTCAACACACACTCACAAAATGTTTTGATTATCATATCATATGCACATCTTGCAATTCGATGCTAGCCAAATGGTTTAAAACTTGTTTTCAAAGGTACAAAAGCATAGGAATTGACTCCAACAAGTTTGAGATCAATCCTAAGTATTTTAAAGTGATTTTAAAGCCATTCTTTAAGGTTTGCATCGATACACACTCATCTTGCATCGATGCAAAGCATGCAACGACTTGTTGCATCGATGCAAAGAAGTTTGCATCGATGCAACCTAGCTGAAAATTCAAATTTCAGCATCAAAGACACATTTGCATCGATGCAAAGTGTTATACATTGATGCAAATAATTCAAAAACATAAAAAAACGGCTAGTTTTGACAAAAAGACTCCATCCCACTAACTCCCCAATGTTTCTAAGGTTTGGGGAGTCTATAAATAGATG
>NC_029775.3:36197715-36198861 GCF_000817695.3 Arachis duranensis
TCAAAAGATTTGGAATGGACAATGCTAAGGCAATGGACACACCAATGAGCATTACTTGCTACCTTGACAAAGATGAACAAGGTAAAAGCATAGATGTAAAGAAGTATAGAGGCATGATAGGATCATTACTTTATCTAACGGCAAGTAGGCCAGATATCATGTTTAGTGTATGCATGAGTGCGAGATACCAAGCTAATCCTAAGGAATCTCACTTAAGTGCGGTGAAAAGGATTATGAAGTATCTCATAGGAACATTAAATGTTGGATTGTGGTATCCGAAAGGATCCACTTGTGATTTGATTGGTTATTTCGATTCCGATTTTGCCGGTTGCAAATTGGATAGGAAAAGCACTAGCGGCACTTGTCACTTGCTAGGAAACTCTCTTGTTTCATGGCATAGTAAGAAACAAGTAAGTGTAGCCTTGTCTACCGCCGAAGCCGAGTATGTAGCCGCCAGTAGTTTTTGCGCCCAAATTTTATGGATGAAACAACAACTTGTGGACTATGGACTCATGCTTGATCATTCCTATCAAATGTGATAATACTAGTGCAATAAATTTAACCAAGAATCCGGTTCAACAATTAAGAACCAAGCATATTGAGATTAGACATCACTTCATAAGAGACCATGTTGAAAAGGGTGATGTGGTTATTGAATTTGTCGAAACTAGTAAACAACTAGCGGACATCTTCACTAAACCTTTATGTAAAGAAAGTTTTTTTAACATCCGAAATGAACTTGGTATCTTGGATTCTAATCTAATATGATTTGTTTGAATTCATTGTATTTATATTGCTATTTTTGTATCTATTACTAACTTAAGCATTGGAGATATCCAATTAGCCATTGTTTTGTAGGTTTATGAGTTGATGAATGAGTGATTAATCTTGAGGTAGATTGAAGAATTTGAAGATTATAAACAATGGAGGATCAACAAATTGAAGTTTATAATGGTTTAAGTGAGTATATACATGATGGACCTCAAAGGATTGAAGAAAGAACCACCAAAGGATGAAAATTTGGTGATTTTGGGCAAAATGATGCATGTTGCATCGATGCAACAAGCTTTGCATCGATGCAAAGCACACAACGTGCTATGTGCATCGATGCAAAGCCTATTGCATCGATGCAAACACGACCAAATT
>NC_029775.3:36199256-36200212 GCF_000817695.3 Arachis duranensis
AAATTAAGAGTAAATATTATCCGGATTTAGTTGCCATAGCCTATAGTACACTCATGATTGAGATTGTTGAGGGAGATGAATCAAATTTCACATTGTTCTTCAAGATAGGAAGAAAGGATTATAGGCTAGATGGTGATGAGTTAGCCACCATTTGGGAGTTGCCAAATCAAGGTGACTTGTTTCAAGGTGGTAAAACCCCAATTGATGAATGGGGTTATTTAAAGGACAATGCCATGCATTTGTTCAACCTTGTACAAGGAGCTCACTCCAAAATTAGTTGCAATTCAATGAGTGCGGAACATAGAACTTTGTTATATCTAGTCACCTATGTATTGCAACCTAGAATATCCGGGCATGCGAATATAAATGATGAAGATTTGATTGTCATGTGGGCTATGATGAATGGGATTAAGATTAATTGGCCATGCTTTATAGTACAACATATGATTAGGCTCAAGATGAAGGATAGGAATGGTGGATTAGGATTCCTTTGCCTATGGTCTAAAGTCTTTGATTATGTTGGTATTGATGTATTGGTGCGCGAAATTGTGAACAATACTTTTTCACAACTCTCATAATCCCCGGTCATGAACCCTAAAAACTTGGTGGCTCAATACCATGGCATTACACAACTTCGCACAACTAACCAGCAAGTGCACTGGGTCGTCCAAGTAATAAACCTTACGCGAGTAAGGGTCGATCCCACGGAGATTGTTAGTATTGAAGGAAGCTATGGTCATCTTGTAAATCTTAGTCAGGCAAACTCAAATGGTAATGGTGATGAACGAAAATAACACAAAGGTAAAGATAGAGATACTTATGTAATTCATTGGTAGGAACTTCAGATAAGCGCATGAAGATGCCTTCCCTTCCGTCTCTCTGCTTTCCTACTGTCTTCATCCAATCCTTCTTACTCCTTTCCATGGCAAGCTTAAGCAAGGGTTTCACCGTTGTCA
>NC_029775.3:36202883-36203443 GCF_000817695.3 Arachis duranensis
TATGGGCTTACAGAAAAAGCTCAGATGTCTTTAGACCACTCAGCTGGTGGATCTATACACATGAGGAAGACAATTGAAGAAGCTCAAGAGCTTATAGACACTGTTGCTAGAAACCAACATTTGTACTCTAGCAATGAGTTCTTTCAAAAAGAGGAAGTCATGGCAGTAGTCACTGACCCTAGTCCTCAAGAACAGATACTTGAGCTTAATCAACAATTGCTCCTGATGACAGAACAGTTAGCAGACTTTAAAGAGATGCTCAATGAAACTAAAGTTGCTAACAAGAGCATAGAACTGCAGTTGAATCAAGCAAAACAGCAATTATCTAAACAGATAACAGAAGAATGTCAAGCAGTTCAATTGAGGAGTGGGAAGACCCTGAATAACACTGCTCAAAAGAATAAAAAGCCAAACAAGGAACAATTGACAGAGGACAACCAAACCACTGTTCAAAATCCCTCTGAGGACAGTAAGAGCCCAGAGAGGAATGCTATTGGCGTTCAAACGCCAGAGAGGGAAGGAAAGCTGGCGTTAAACGCCCATTCCTTGCCCAGTTCTGG
>NC_029775.3:36209314-36210379 GCF_000817695.3 Arachis duranensis
GAGCAACTGAAGGAAGAACAGCAGAATCAGAACTGCATGCTCTGCAAATTGCTGAAGGAGCAAGAGAAGCAGGGGCGTGAACTCCAAGAGTTGAAACGCCAAAAGCTCTCCTCTCAAGCTGAAGGAGCATCTACTTCTCAAAATCAAGGTTGTTGAGTCCTAACTCTGTGAAAACCTCTATCATTAGGAGCCTATGTTTGCGTTTTTTTTCCCTTGTTTTGTTTGTATTTTTCGTTTTTAGTTTCATTTTATATCTATTCTTGAGTCTTATTTTAATTCATAATCAATAAAATTGAACTTTTATGCCTTAAAGATATGAATGTCCTATGAATCCATCACCTCTCTTAAATGAAAAATGCTTTAATCACAAAAGAACAAGAAGTACAGGATTTCAAATTCATCTTTAAAACTAGCTGAATTAGTTTGATGTGGTGACAATACTTTTTGTTTTCTGAATGAATGCTTGAACAGTGCATATGTCTCTTGAATTTGTTGTTTTGAGAATGTTAAAACAAATTGTTGGCTCTTGAAAGAATGAGGAGAAAGAGAACTGTTATTGAGGATCTAAAAATTATTAGAATGATTCTTGAAGCAAGAAAAAGCAGTGATACAAAAAAAAATAATAAATAAATATTTTTTCGAAAAAAAAAAAAGAAAAAGAAAGAAATAAAGTTGTGATCCAAGGCAACAAGAGTGTGCTTAAGAACCTTGGACACCTCTAATTGGGGACTTTAGCAAAGCTGAGTCACAATCTGAAAAGGTTCACCCAATTATGTGTCTGTGGCATGTATGTATCCGGTGGTAATACTGGAAGACAGAGTGCTTTAGGCCACAGCCAAGACTCATACACTAGCTATGTTCAAGAATCATTATGCTTAACTAAGAGAATCAATAACACTATCTGAGTTCTGAGTTCTTATAGATGCCAATCATTCTGAACTTCAAGGGATAGAGTGAGATGCCAAAACTGTTCGGAGGCAAAAAGCTACTAGTCCCGCTCATCTAATTGGAGCTATGTTTCCTTGATATTTTGGAGTCTATAGTATATTCTCTTCTTTTTATCCT
>NC_029775.3:36214691-36215328 GCF_000817695.3 Arachis duranensis
AAAATGTTTGCTCGTCCTCGAGCAAAAGAAGAAAGAAGAGAGTAGAAGAAGAAGAAATGAGGAGAAAGGGAATGGCTTTGTATTCGGCCAAAGGGGAGAGAGATGGTGTTGAAGGTGTGTGAAAATGAGGAGTGAAGAAGGGTTTATATAGGAGAGGGGGATAGGGATGTTCGGCCATTTGAGGGTGGGTTTGGGTGGGAAAGTGGTTCGAATTTGAATGGTGAGGTTGGTGGTGTTTTATGAAGGATGGATGTGAATGGTGAAGAGAAAGATGGGACTTGATAGGTGAAGGGTTTTTGGGGAAGAGGTGTTGAGGTGATTGGTGAAGAAGAGAGAGAGTGGTAGGGGAGGTGGGGATCCTGTGGGGTCCACAGATCCTGAGGTGTAGGGTAGGTGGGGATCCTGTGGGGTCCACAGATCCTGAGGTGTCAAGGAAAAGTCATCCCTGCACCAAATGGCATGCAAAATCACGTTTTGTGCCATCTCTGGCGTTAAACACCGGGCTGGTGCCCATTTCTGGCGTTTAACGCCAGCATCTTACCCTTCTCTGGCGTTTAACGCCAGTCTGGTGCCCCTTTCTGGCGTTAAACGCCCAGAATGGTGCCAGACTGGGCGTTAAACGCCCACCAGCTAACCT
>NC_029775.3:36216812-36217908 GCF_000817695.3 Arachis duranensis
TTTGAGAAATCATATTGACTTGTTGAGTCAGTATTTTGTTCTGAGCTAATATGGCATTCAGAGTGTCAATCTCAAGAACTCCTTTCTTCTGACTAGTCCCATTGTTCACAGGGTTTCTTTCAGAAGTGTACATGAATTGGTTATTTGCAACCATTTCAATCAGTTGTTGAGCTTCAGTAGGCGTCTTCTTCAGATGAAGAGATCCTCCTGAAGAGCTATCCAAAGACATTTTGGATAGTTCAGAGAGACCATCATAGAAAATACCTATGATGCTCCATTCAGAAAGCATGTTAGAGGGACATTTTCTGATCATGATGCTCCATTCAGAAAGCATATCAGAAGGACACTTTCTGATTAATTGTTTGTATCTTTCCCAAGCTTCATAGAGGGATTCTCCTTCCTTCTGTCTGAAGGTTTGGACTTCCACTCTAAGCTTACTCAATTTTTGAGGTGGAAAGAACTTTGCCAAGAAGGCATTGACTAGCTTTTCCCAAGAGTCCAGGCTTTCTTTAGGTTGAGAATCCAACCATGTTCTAGCTCTGTCTCTCACAGCAAAAGGGAATAGCATTAGTCTATAGACCTCAGGGTCAACTCCATTAGTCTTGACAGTGTCACAGATTTGTAAGAACTCAGCTAAAAACTGATGAGGATCTTCCAATGGAAGTCCATGGAACTTGCAATTCTGTTGCATTAGAGAAACTAATTGAGGCTTAAGCTCAAAGTTGTTTGCTCCAATGGCAGGGATAGAGATGCTTCTCCCACAGAAATCGGGAGTAGGTGCAGTAAAGTCACCCAGCACCTTCCTTGCATTGTTGGCATTGTTGTTGTTTTCGGCTGCCATGAGTTCTTCTCCTTTGAAGAATTCGTTCAGGTTTTCTAAAGAGAGTTGTGCTTTGGCTTCTCTTAGCTTTCTCTTCAAGGTCCTTTCAGGTTCAGGGTCAGCCTCAACAAGAATGCCTTTGTCTTTGCTCCTGCTCATAAGAAAGAGAAGAGAACAAGAAAATGTGGAATCCTCTATGTCACAGTATAGAGATTCCCTAAGGAGTCAGAGGAAAAGAAAAATGGAAGACAGAGGTAGAAAATTCGAACTTATCAA
>NC_029775.3:36218009-36219079 GCF_000817695.3 Arachis duranensis
TTTTCGAAAATTAAGTGAAAAATTTTGGAAACATTTTTGAAAAACATTACTTAATTTTCGAAAATGAAAATGGAAAAGAAATCAAGTGATTTTTGAAAAAGATTTTGAAATCAAAAATCAAAAAGATTTGATTGAAAACTATTTTGAAAAAGATGTGGTTAGGAAAATATGATTAGTTTTAAAAAAGGTGTGATTGAGAAGATATGGTTTGAAAAACATTTTAAAAAGATTTGATTTGAAAATTAAAAACTTGACTAACAAGAAAAGATATGATTCAAACATTAAACCTTTCTCAACAGAAAAGGTAACATACTTGAAATGTTGAATCAAATCATTAATTGATAGTAAGTATCTTTGAAAAAGGAAAGAAGTTGATTTTGAAAAAGATTTGATTGCAAAATTGATTTGAAAAAGATTTGATTTTGAAAAGATTTTGAAAACTTGAAAAAAAATTGATTTGAAAACAAAATCTTCCCCTCTAGCCATCCTGGCGTTAAACGCCCAGAATAGTATCCATTCTGGCGTTTAACGCCCAAAATGCTACCCTTTTGGGCGTTAAACGCCCAACCAGGTACCCTGGCTGGCGTTTAAACGCCAGTCTGTCCTTCTTCACTGGGCGTTTTGAACGCCCAGCTTTTTCTGTGCAATTCCTCTGCTGTATGTTCTGAATCTTCAATTCTCTGTATTATTGACTTGAAAAGACACAAATTAAAAATTTTTTTGGATTTTTAATAATAAGGAAAAATCAAAATGCAACAAGAATCAAATAACAATGCATGCAAAACACCAAACTTAGCAGTTTGTATACTACTGACACTAACAAAGTGAAAATGCATATGAGACACGCAAAACACTCAAGTTAATTGAATTCAAAGATTAGAGCAAGTAAATCATCAAGAACATCTTGAAGATCACCAAGATACATGAATAAATGCATGCAATTGACACCAAACTTAAGATGAGACACTAAACTCAAACAAGAAATTTTTTAGATTTTATGATTTTTTTAAATTTTTTTTGTGTTTTTCGAAAATTAAGTGGAAAAAGGTATCAAAATTCTTAATTAGAAT
>NC_029775.3:36219303-36219965 GCF_000817695.3 Arachis duranensis
AAGTTGAAACCTCGGTCCAATGAGATTAGACATGGCTTTTCAGCCAGCCAGATTTCAACAAATCATCATGAAACTCTAGAATTCATCTTCAAGAATTTCGAAAAAAAATAAACACCTAATCTAAGCAACAAGATGAACCGTCAGTTGTCCAAACTTGAACAATCCCGGGCAATAACACCAACAACTTGGTGTTGTTGCCGGATCTTGGCACTGATGTTACCAAAAGCTTGCTCAAAACTTGAACAATCCCCGGCAACGGCGCCAAAAACTTGGTGCGCGAAATTGTGAACAATACTTTTTCACAACTCTCATAATCCCCGGTCATGAACCCCAAAAACTTGGTGGCTCAATACCATGGCATTACACAACTTCGCACAACTAACCAGCAAGTGCACTGGGTCGTCCAAGTAATAAACCTTACGCGAGTAAGGGTCGATCCCACGGAGATTGTTAGTATTGAAGCAAGCTATGGTCATCTTGTAAATCTTAGTCAGGCAAACTCAAATGGTAATGGTGATGAACGAAAATAACACAAAGGTAAAGATAGAGATACTTATGTAATTCATTGATAGGAACTTCAGATAAGCGCATGAAGATGCCTTCCCTTCCATCTCTCTGCTTTCCTACTGTCTTCATCCAATCCTTCTTACTCCTTTCCATGG
>NC_029775.3:36222869-36231081 GCF_000817695.3 Arachis duranensis
AAACTATCTTGTTCATATTCTTTCATTCTACACATTTTTTATAATACACTATTTGAGAGAGCAATATCAATTGGTTCAGTAGTGCTAAACTTGTAATCATACACTCTTCTAGAGAGTACTCATTTCATCTCAATAATTCTTTGAGAATTGTTTTCTTGTACACTTTGTAAATTGGAGTGTGATCTCCAAGGTTGAGTCAAGAGTTATAAACACTATAGTCGGTGAGGATACCAAAGAGGTATACTAAGTACTCAAGGCAAATCTTAGAGAAGGTATCTCTAAGTGGAGTGGGTTAGTATACGAGTGGTGATCATATACCGTGAGGTGTTAGAAACTAAGGACTCGGTTTGTAAAAGGTTTTGCGCGAGCACCTTGAAGCTTGGGAATAGTGGAACTTCTCAATTGCGATTGAGAAAGAAAGTGGACGTAGGACAAGGATTGTGCCGAACCACTCTAAATAGCGTTTGCATCTCTCCAAACTCATCTCTTCAATATTATTGTCTTTTACCTTTGAGCAAATAAATTGTGATCGAAAAGTAACTTCGTAAGTACTTAAGGAGTAGCTTAAGTCCGATTGGTGAAAAGCTTGATCAATTTATTTGAGTTGGTGTCTATTGGAAAGTAAAAGCTCCTTATAAATGCTTAGCAATTGAGTTAAGCTCTTGGAAAAATACTAGTATAATAACACTTTTGTATATTGTCTTTAACTTTCGCAAAAAGATTCATTGTTGTTGCAATACTCAATTCACCCCCCTCTTGAGTAATTGTGCATAGGTTCTACAAATGCGTGCCTGACAACCACCTTCGTTCTATCTGTGAGAGCTTGAGTGTGTATCTCTTAGCCTCCTGGTTCACGACACTTGGTTGCCTCTCCTGAAAACAGAGCTTCCATTCCGTGCGATCAGAGTCTTCATGGTATAAGCTAGAATCACATGGGCAGCATTCTTGAGATCCGAAAAGTCTAAACCTTGTCTGTGGTATTCCGAGTAGGATCTGGGATGGGATGACTGTGGCGAGCTTCAAACTCGTGAGTGTTCGGCACAGTGACAGTGTGCAAAAGGATCAATGGATCTTATTCCGACATGATCGAGAACCGACAGATGATTAGCCATGCGAGAAACCGTAGAGGACCATTTTCACTGAGAGGATAGATGGTAGCCATTGACAACGGTGATCCACCTACATACAGCTTGCAATGGAAAGGAGTATGAATGATTGGATGAAGGAAATAGGAAAGCAGAAGCTCAGAGGGAACAAAGTATCTTCATACGTTTATCTGAAATTCCCACCAATGAATTGCATAAGTATTTCTATCCTATTTTATGTTTTATTTATCTTTTAGTTATCAAAACTCCACAACCATTTAAATCTGACTGACTGAGATTTACAAGATGACCATAGCTTGCTTCAAGCCAACAATCTCCGTGGGATCGACCCTTACTCACGTAAGGTATTACTTGGACGGCCTAGTGCATTTGCTGGTCAGCTGCACGAAGTTGTGTATCATGATTTCGTGTACCATTCATTATCTGTAACATCAGTACCTTCTTCATCCATGTTGTGAGCAATGAAATCACTATAAGAATTAGTTAAGGCAACACTGTATTGGCGCTCAAGTTGCATGTCAAGAGTACAATCTGAAGGATTTATCGGTAACCTTGTGATAGCGGCTACGTCTAAAAGAGACATACCGATCATTCCACAAGGGAGGTGGAAGTTGTTGGTTGTCCTGTTCCAAAAACAAGTCACAGCTTCAATCATCCAAGAGAGTGTTGCAGGTGAGAAATGGGAGAGCCTTAATAGTTCCTGTATCCCTAAAGCCCCCCAGTTAGCATTTTTGGTGGGTGCAAAGCGCTGATACCAAGGCGTAAAGTCGTATCCTCGAGGATTGATCTTTGCATTATTTCTGAAGGGTTTTTAATTTATGAAGAATGAGATGTTGAGGGCCTGTTTAATTAACAAATCTTCCCCCTCAGCACTAGGGAAGAAAGGAAGTTTCTTGTTTGCCCTCTCTATGGATTCAATCGGCCCAAGAAAATAATGAGTATCCACGTCTACTGTGAAGGGGATTAAGATCCTAGTATCATTAATTTGAAGTTGAGGATCGTCAATAACTTCATCATTGACTTGGTTTAGTATTCGAAGGGCTGGTGGAGCTAGCGGTGCTACTACATGACCTTTACCTTTGTCTTGAGAAGCAGTGTGAGAGGAAGTAGCAGCCATCGCAAAACAGGGAAAAGGAAGTTTTGAAAGGATGAAGGTTATGCGATCTTGAGATAAGAAAAGTTTAGAGAGCGAGGGTTCAAGAAAAATTGAACAAGGGCGAGGATGATGAATTTAAAGTGTTACTGTAGCCGTTATTACAAAGGGAATGCGAAAAGAGGTAACTTCGCGAAGAAGGCGAAATGGTGGAAAGTGAAAGCGTAAGTTTCGAGAAACGTGTCGAGTGAATCAATATTAATGGAGAGTTAAATGGTAGTTATTATTGATTTAAAAGATCGAAATTTGAATTTGGATTAAGTGTTTCATCTTCCAATAGTGTTATCGAAGGCAAACACATTAATCTAAGGGGATAATTTGTTGATCAAAAAATATTTATGATGAAGGCAGGTTAGTTCGAAGTAGTAAAGTGGTCGAAGACTTAAACAGTTTTCGAAAAGATACACGTGTAAGTATTAGATGGAGGTACTCGACACGGATTCGATCTCAAGGCCCTTCATTAAATCGAACAAGTCCAATCGAACAAGGTACTCGAGTCAGGTAATCGAATAAATTATTTGAATAAATGGATCGAGCAGTTATGGTAGTGGAAAAGTTAAATCTCCCATCACGCGAGGAAATCATGGGAAACGTTTATAGCCAAGAGGCGGGAACAGTTACCAAGGAGTATGCATTCAAAGCTGTGATGTTGTAATTAATTGTAATTAATTGTCATTTACCAAAAGTAGATTATAAATACTAGGAAGTCTTAGGGAATAGAAGTTGGAACTTTAACTCAGAAAAACACTCAAATACACTCACATCCCAGGAAATTCCTGAGTCTGCGATTGAGTAACTTTTCTGTAGGGTTCCTTCCATATTTTCATTCTTTCAATTTATCTTTCTGTAAACTTTATTTTTCAAGTAAACTTACCTTTCAAATATTCTTAATCTTCATTGTCCAATTTACATTCCTGCATTTTAGATTTTCATGTAAAAGCCTTTTCAACGCAAAACTTTCCATTTTCAGTATATTCTTAATCTTCATTGTCCAATTTACCCAGTCGAAGGCATTTTACTGCTTTCTTTCCATTTCAACGCAAAACTTTCCATTTTCAGTATATTTCCTTTTCAAAAACTTTACTTTTTCATTTCCTTTCTTGACTTGTAAATTTTAATTTAGTTTTATTCTCAATTTCTGTCTAATCGAGAACACTTTGATGCATTTTTAGAAAACTGGTACCTGTAAAGAGGAGTAGGTTTTGCTCTCAAACCACTAGATATCGAACCACCGTCGATTTACTAAAAATCGACAAAATAGGAACATTCAAATAGCCTTTTTCGTTCTGGGAGATTTGGATAATTTTGGATTGAACTTGGTTTATTAAAGTAATTCACCCTAATTTTATTTATCATTTTTGTCTATTAATTTATTTATGTTTGTTATACGGTGCTGCTTCTAATAAACTAGGACCTAGCTAAGTCACATCACTCACAAGGTTTTATTAATTCGTAACGGTATTGTTAAAAGTTAAAACAAATGCTTTGTATATAACTTTTAAAGCAGTGGTAAGTGATTAATAAAATTTATTATTTTTGTTTAATATTTAATTAATATTTTAAATATTAAAATTTAATTTTTAAATTTTTATTTTAAATTTTAATAATATTTTTGTTGTTATAATATTATTTAATTTAATAAATCCACTACAAAAAAAAGATCTATGGTCACGGTAAAAAACCGTGACCATAGCTAGTAAAAAGGGTGACCATAGATCTATGGTCACGATTTTAGACCTATGGTCACGGTTATTTATAGTCACAGTTTCTATGGTCACGGTTACAATTTTCAAATTCTGACATTTTAGGCCACGGTTTCTCACCGTGATCATAAGTTAATCTATGGTCACGCGTATAAACCATAACCATAGCCTTTATGGTCACCCCTCCTTAAAACCGTGACCATAGCCTTATCTATAGTCACGATTTTTACCGTGACCATAACTCTATGGTCACCCCTCATAGCCTCTATGGTCACCCTTCTTTAAAACCGTGACCATAGCCTCTATGGTCACCCTTCTTTAAAACCGTGACCATAACCTTATCTATGGTCACGGTTTTAGCCTCTATGGTCACCCCTCTTTAAAACCGTGACCATAGCCTTATCTATGGTCACCCCACCTTAAAACCGTAACCAGAGCTTTATCTATGATCACGGTTTTCACCGTGACCATAGCCAATTTTGTTTTATGAGATTTAATTTTTTTTAAAGCTTAATCGCATCAAAAAATAATGATAATTACAAAATAAATCTAAAAATAAAAAATGATAATCAACAATTAAGATAAGTTATGATTAAAGTAACCAACTAACATATCAATATAGTTAAGTGAATACACTTGTCTCAATCTCAGTTTTATACAGTGATATACACACTAACACTAAGTAAAAATTATTAACAAAATTGTTCCCCAGGTGTGACAGCAATATAATTCAGACTCTGCCAGAATAGATTGTTTCTGCTATTGCTATTCTTCCTTCTCAACGCTCAGAAACTTTTGTTTCAACCACTTTATCATATGAAAGCTCAACACCTGCTTCATTAACATGCAAAGCAAAGTCACATTAGACATAAACACTTACATTTATTTTTCTTCATTAGACCAAACCCTTACATTAGACCAAACCCAACCTTAGTTTCATGACAACATAAAAATAAAAAGGAAAATCAAAAGGAAGCAGATAAGTTAAGCTAACCTGTGCTGTGAAGAAGAGGCTTTAGTCTTTTAGGAATGTTGCGGAAGCCAAGGAGAAGAAAAAAAATCCTGTTTTACTGTAATTGGAATACATAAACAAAATAAGTCAACATATAGACAAAGAAGAATTTAATTAATGCATAGATATAGATACTGCTTTGGAGGTTCCTTAGATCCAAATAAGGTGGAGGGAAAGCTTGTTTATTGCAAATTAGGAACATATGGCACTGAAGCAATTGTGAAAAGAATCCTTTATAATTCAAAGCAACTAATAATATAATTCAAAGCAACTAATAATTAACAAAGTCATATCTTTAGGCTTTAATTTGGGTGAGACTATACATAATTCTTTGGTCCTCAGTAAGTATTTTATATTACTTCTTTCTTGTTTGGGCCATTATATACTGCTTTAATTCCATATAGATAAATAGCATATATATGTGATTAAAATAGGTTTTGCAGACTATATTAAATATAGAAATTATTAATTAAGCCAAAGACGTAACATGTCATTAGAAATAAAGTTCCTTAATTATTATTTGCTTTGACAGTGATAGCCTGATAGAATGATAAACATAAAAATTATATCAAGAATAAATTTCTTTTAAGATGACATGATAAAAATGTACCATATGATCAGCGATAGCAGTGTGAAACAATGATGAAAATGCACACTGGAATATGGCTCTGAAAGGCTTCAACTGGCAACTAAGTTTTGGTAAAAATCTTAGTAACGCATCCCCTCATTCATGATGAATAAAATGTGAGGGACAAGACAGATGTATTGTTTGTTGTGGCAACAGACCCCTGATCAAGAAAATGAAAAATTAGAAACAAACAAATAAACAAACAAACAGGATTGGAATTAATTGCTGGAAAAAAATCATCTGAATCTATTTATACCCGAAAAGAATACTATTGTAGTTTTTTTTCTTTGGTGTCTACTATGGTAGTTATTTACAATTATTTATTCAGTATTCAAAAATTATATCTATACACACGAGATTGAAACCCCGTTAAGAAATGAAAGCAAATTGACATATTAGAGACACTCCTTGTTAGCTAGTCTTATAATCCCTTCTGCTGTCAAACCTGAAATACTCAAATAATCCATTTTCGAAGGATTATAATGATCTAATCAAAACTAACATGAAATTTCCCATCCAATGTGAAACAAAAAGCAACATTAATTTTCGTTTTTTTTAACTTCAGTTCTTGTATGTACATCTGCGCTAACTGGCTTTCCTCAATTCATGGGGGCATGCATATAGATTAACCAAATGGTGTAAAGCAGAATATTCAAATAATATCATATCATATATCATACAATAGAGAAGGCAACATGCATATTCTGTCTAAACAGAGTGCTCTGCAAACATAATAGCCAACGTACCAGTTAAGAACTTCCTGAAACCCGGGGCAAGGTTGGTGGTGGCCAAGCTCACCTGTTTGAACGGAGTGTTGGGTACGATTTCACCTGCGCCGCAACAATAGCCAAACCCCCAAAATGAAAACCCTAAAATCGGAACCCTCTCAAATTTTAGAACCAAATGAAGGTGAATACATACCTTCTCGACAATGGTGAGCGAATGGACGACGATGCTGACCACAGAGTCTTCCCGATGTAAGCACGCAGCGAAGAGGAGCAATGGTTCTCGAGTGGTGAGTGTTGAGCGAGGAAGAGGAACGGTGAGCACACAGCGAAGAGGGAGCTACGGTTCTGGTGGAGTGGCTAGTAGTGCATGGTGAGTGGTGACGGCGAAACCTTCCTCTGGGATTAGAATTTGTGTGCATCAAATTGGAAATTAGGGCTATAGTAGGTATTTTTAATAAAATTATCTTTAAGAGTACTATTGATTATCAACTTACAAATTATTTTTAAATAAATATTCTAATTCAAAAATTAGAGATAATCAAATTCATTTTCTTTTATTCATAAGATAAAATTCAAAATCTCAAAATATTTAAAGTAAATTATATAAAATTTTTATTATTTTTTAATTATTAAAATTTTTAAATTTTAAATATATAAAATATTTAAAATTATAAAAATATAGACCTTTTTAAGTCACTTTTAAAATCGTGATTATAGATCCTTTTAGGTCATCGATGAGCGGATAATTTATACGCTTTTCGGCATTGTTTTTAGGTAGTTTTTAGTATGATCTAGTTACTTTTAGGGATGTTTTCATTAGTTTTTATGCTAAATTCACATTTCTGGACTTTACTATGAGTTTGTGTGTTTTTCTGTAATTTTAGATATTTTCTTACTGAAATTGAGGGATCTGAGCAAAACTCTGATAAGAAGGCTGACAAAGGACTACTCATACTGTTGGAATCTGACCTCCCTGCACTCGAAATAGGTTTTCTGGAGCTACAAAACTCCAAATGGCGCGCTCTCAACGGCGTTGGAAAGTAGACATTCAGAGCTTTCCAGCAATATATAATAGTCCATACTTTGTTCGAGATTAGAGGACGTAAACTGGCGCTCAACGCCAGTTTCATGCTGCATTCTAGAGTCAAACGCCAGAAACACGTCACGAACTAGAGTTGAACGCCCAAAACACGTTACAACTTGGCGTTCAACTCCAAGATAAGCCTCAGCTCGTGTAACATTCAAGCTCAGCCCAAACATACACCAAGTGGGCCCCGAAAGTGGATTTATGCATCAATTACTTACTTCTGTAAACCCTAGTAGCTAGTTTAGTATAAATAGAACCTTTTACTAGTGTATTATTCATCTTTGGTCTCAGTTTTATTTTATTATTCATCTTAGGAGACTATTGATCACATTTGGGGCTGGCCATTTGGCCATGGCTGAACATTCATCACTTAGTATTTTCAACGATGGAGTTTCTACACACCATAGATTAAGGGTGTGGAGCTCTGCTATACCTCAAGTTTCAATGCAATTACTACTATTTTCTATTCATTTCCGCTTGTTCTTATTCTAAGATATTCGTTGCACTTCAACATGATGAATGTGATGATCCGTGACACTCATCATTATTCTCACCTATGAACGCGTGACTGACAACCACTTCCGTTCTACCTTAGGCCGGGCGCATATCTCTTGGATTTCTTAATCAGAATCTTCGTGGTATAAGCTAGAATTGATGGCGGCATTCATGGGAATCCGGAAAGTCTAACCTTGTCTGTGGTAGTCCGAGTAGGATTTCGGGATTGAATGACTGTGACGAGCTTCAAACTCGCGATTGTTGGGCGTGATGACAAACGCAAAAGAATCAAGGGATTCT
>NC_029775.3:36231161-36247708 GCF_000817695.3 Arachis duranensis
TGAGAGGATGGGATGTAGCCATTGACAACGGTGATGCCCTACATACAGCTTGCCATGGAAAGGAGTAAGAAGGATTGAGGGAAGACAGTAGGAAAGCAGAGATCCAACAGGGACAATTCATCTCCATACACTTATCCGAAATTCTCACCAATGATTTACATAGGTATTTCTATCTTTATTTTATGTTTTATTTATTATTATTATTCAAAAACTCCATAATCAATTATTATCCACCTAACTGAGATTTACAAGATGACCATAGCTTGCTTCATACCAACAATCTCCGTGGGATCGACCCTTACTCACGTAAGGTATTACTTGGACGACCCAGTGCACTTGCTGGTTAGTTGTGCGGAGTTGTGACTAAGTGTGATTCACGTTTGAGAGCGCTACCAAGTTATTGTTGCCATTGTTGATGATCACAATTTCGTGCACCAGTCATCCTCTAAAACTGTAATCATGTACCCTTTTAGGTCACCCTTTCAAAAAACCGTGACCATAGACTCTTTTAGGTCACTCTCCAAAATCGTGACCATAGACCATTTTTGGTTACCTTTTTGAAAAACCGTGACCATAGACCCCTTTAGGTCACCCCTCAAAACCGTGACCATAGACCGCTTTAGGTCACCTTCCAAAACCGTGATCATAGACCCTTTTAGGTTACCCTTTCGAAAAACCGTGACCATAGACCCCTTTAGGTCACTCCCAAAACCGTGATCATATACCCCTTTAGGTCACCCTCTAAAACCGTGACCATAGGCCCCTTTTTGGTCACCCCCTAAAACCGTGACCTATAGACCCCTTTAGGTCACCCCGCAAAACTGTGACCATAGACCCCTTTAAGTCACCCCTCAAAACCGTGACTATAGACCCCTTTAGGTCACCCCCCAAAATCGTGACCATAGACCCTTTTAAGTCACCTTTTTTTGAAAAACTGTGACTATAGATCCTTTTTTGTCACTGTAAAAAACCGTGACCATAGACCGCTTTAGGTCACCCCCAAAACCGTGACTATAGACCCTTTTAGGTCACCCCCCAAAACTGTGACCATAGACCCCTTTAGGTCACTCCCCAAAATTGTTACCATAGACCCTTTTAGGTCACTCTTTTTTGAAAAACCGTGACCATAGACCCTTTTTGGTCACCCAAAAAAATCATGACTATAGACTCCTTTTAGATCACCCTCCAAAACCGTGACCATAAACCCGTTTAAGCCACCCTTTTTAAAAATCGTGACCATAGGTACTCTATGGTCACCCTTTTTTAAAAAACTGTGACCATAACTTTTTTTTGTCACAGTAATAAACCCTAAACCATAGACCTTCTATGATCACAGTTTTTTACCGTGACCAAAAAATCGTGACCATAAACCTAAAATGTTGTAGTGATCAAAAATTAATTTATTATGAATTAAAATTTTATTTAAAAATTAATACTAGTCAATAAATTATTATCGACTGCTAATAAATTGTTACATATATATAATATTTATTTAAATAAATAAATTATTCAATTATTTCAAATTATTTTTAAATACTAATAAACAAAAATAAAATATCGATTAAATATTGAGTAATATTAATCAAAAATTGAGCCTCTAAGGCTCTAATGTTTATCTAATTTTTATTCATCATATAGGTGCATTTGTTGGACTGCCTCGAATTATTTATATCAAACGTACGATTTATGTAATTTACAGACATTGACCCGGTCAAACCCGATATGAACCGGTGAAAACCGGTGAAAACCGGACCGAATCGAACCGGTCGGTCTGAAGGGGAGCCTACGACGCACTAGCGTTGTGGAAGAACACCATACTCCGTATGCCTCCAGTGCTGCCAAGTGTCAAAGCCTTGTGAATTTTTGGAAAATTTTCCAAAATGTCTAGCACTCGAACTCCTTCACTTAATGATGTTAGGAGGAAGTTTGTACCACCAAGCTAACAAACTTCTTGTTAAGATATACATATTATAATACATATATCAAGTTTTTATTTTATTTATATTCAATTTATTTTAATTTTAAAGCCACTCATTTTTAAATTAATTATATTTTATTTAACTATATTATTTATTAAATATATACAAATTAAAAATATAAACAAACAAAATTTATTAATCATAATTTATTTTTTCTTTTCATGATTATATGATATCTATTAATATTATTTTTCACTAAATACTTTTAATATATAATAATAGGTAAAGACTCACATGCAGAGTTGTCTTCATATGAAGTTGATAGTTGAAATTTCTTAGATGATATTTAGTCAAACTTGTCAAATCATCTAACGGTTCTTAAATATCAACTTCACATAAAAACAATTGTATGTGAGTTTTTACCTATAATAATAATATAATAAAATAAATATATATACCGGGTTGACCGGTTCAACCAGTGATCCACCGGTTGAACCAGTGACCCAGTGACCCAGTAACCTTACCGGTTCGATCACCGGTTCGGTTCTGATAACTATGAGTTGTAGTAGTCATAGACTTTTGTTTCATTTGATGATTTTTAATTGGACTAATAAATTTGTTTCTTTCTGCATAGTTTTCCTCTATTTCCTGACCTGCCGCTTGACTTTCATACCCCATGTATAGTTGTATACTAAAAAGACCATAGTATATGTATGTCTAATAGAGTGAGTAAATATTTATAGTTGTTTCTCAGATTTAAGTAAATATTCAATGTAATCTTTAAGATTTTAAATTTTGGGTAAAGTATATTTTTTTTTTGAAGTTTGACAAAAATTTTAAAAATATCCCTAAGTTTTATGCTATTTTAATTTTGTCTTAAAAATTTTTAATTTGCATCAAATATATTTCTGACGGCTAATTTTTAAAAAAATTTAAGACTAATTCAACAACAAATTCATAAGAACAACCCTCAACATAAGTAAATTAAGCATAATTTTTATACATTATTGTTAGATTGGTCTTAAATTTTTGAAAAATTTAGCCATTGAGTGTATATTTGATGCAAATGGAAAACTTTTGGGACAAAATTGAAACAAAATAAAACTTAAGAGTATTTTTGAAACTTTTGCTACACTTCAAGGACAAAAAACATATTTTACCCTTAATTTTTTTATTGTAGTCCTCTAGATAGAATTTTGAGCATTTAAAGTAGTCTACGGGCATATTTTTAGTGATGAGTCATCACTGAAGTGCTGACGTAGCCTCTATTTACCACACTGGAGGGGTCCAAAACGTCATCGTTTTGGTTTGGCGCGCTTGATAACTAAAGACGACGCCGTTTAGATGTTATTTAGCATGAAAAATAGTTTTCTCTCCAATACAAACACTTCACTCGTCTCTTCTTCTTCCACCCTCTGACTTCATCTTCATCTCCTCATCAATGACGTAACCATAAGGTTCCATTCACTGGGTTGAAAAAGTTGAGAGAAGAAGTAATCCGACCGAAAGTTATTTTTGTTCTTCCACTTCTTTAGTAGAAGCACGAGGCTCCGACTTTGTGATCGGACTCAAGGTAACCTTCTTTTTTTTTACTTTGCATTTTTAATACAGTGTTGGTTGATGATATGCAAGTTGTTAGTGTGGTTGAGGTTTGGGAGTTTTGTGTCATTGTAGTGTTTAGGGTTTGAAGGTTGGCTGGGGTTTGGGGTGTTGCTCTATTTAATCCGAATAAAACAGGAATAAAACAGGGATATGATAAAGGATGTATGCAGGATTGGGAAAAATATGTTCTTATGGTGCTTATATTTTTTTATATATAATGCATTAGTAGACTTTCAAATTCTACCTGTATTAAGTGAAATTTTTAAATTTCTCGCAGATGGAAGAGAGGTTTGACATCATATTTCATCATGGAGTGACTTCAAAAAAAATGCATAAGGAATTATGGTATATTATCCGGACAATAAAGCCTGTTTAGGTGATCTAGACACTGATACTCTAGATATCTTCTTCATACGGAACTACCATAAGGAGCTTGGGTACAATAACATAAAGTATTGCTGGTGGCATGTTCCTGAAAAAGGCTTGGATAATGGGTTGAGAAATGTAAACGATGACAAAGAGATAAGAGAGATGGTGAATTGTGCTAGGACAAATGAGGGAGTGATTGATGTATATTTCGAGCATGGAGTGTCAATGCTGGAGGTGTTAGAGGGAAATAACACAATTGTGTACTTGGATGATGATGGTGGAGAGGGGTGTAATGTTCCTATAGATGCTAATGTGAGACCCCCACACAATAAGACTCATGCACTTATAGTTGCACCGACCCCGAAGGTTGTTCCCAATAGTTCTTGCAAATCCAATCCCAACAAAAACAAGACATCTCCACGGCAAACACAACTATCACACTCCAAAACCAAAGTTCACACCACATCTAAGGTTACACAGCCACCACCAGTGTTAAGGACTCCCACCCAGCCCAAGATGCCTACAAAAAACACTAATCTTCCTAAGACAACCAACCCTTCCAAGATAACCAACCCCCCAAGTCAACGAAGTCCAGTAGATTCATCCAGCCCACCAAGTCCACCAATCCCACTAAGCCCACTAAGACCAACAGAACCAGCCAGCCCACAAATCCCAGTTAGAGCACTAAATTAGAGAAGAACAACAAGCAAAAACTGTCCAAACGTTTAAGTATTTTCAGGAGATTCTATTCACGGTCTGCTGCTAGAGGATTCAGGAGCAAAGTGTTTAACAATGAAGTTCTCTTTTATGTATCTTCTGACTTCTCTGATAGTAAAGAGGATAGCTTGTTTAAGCCAAGTCCGGATGAAGATAGTTCCTCTGATTCTGAGGCTGTAGGGAATGATCCTAAAACTGGGAGTAGAATTTGGAGAAACAAGGTACCAGCAGAGGTGGGATCCATAAATATGAATCCACTATGAGGGAAGGAGAAGATATTGAATGAAAATGACGGTTTGGTGCAGGAGGTGGCGACGATGAAGTTGATTTTGGGTTCGTAGGTTGTGTTGATGAAGGTGTAGATGATGGACTAGATCCAAGTGCTGACTCAGATAACACTAATTCTTAGCACTCAGAGGAGATAAAGACACCTCCAAACTCAAAAGATGAGCTGGAGGAAGGAAATGATTCTGAGGAGGCATGTCCGCTGTTTAGAAAGTGTGCAAGGTTTGGAGAGCTGCATCTTACGGTTGACATGAAGCTCGAAACGAAATGGAAATTCAGAGAAGCTGTGAGAAAATACACAATCCAAGAGAGTAAAAGTATAAAGCTAGTGAAAAATGATAACATAAGGTGCAGGGCAGTGTGTAAGATCAAGGAGTATCCATGGGTGGCTTATGCATCAAGAGACCATGAAGACACATGTTGGCAAATTAAAACCTTCAATGATGACCACACTTGTCCAAGAGAGGACAAGAATATGGCTGCCAACAGGAACTGGGTATGCAACAACCTTGTAAAGAATGTGAGAAAGTATTCGAATTTTAGACACTGTGAGGCTATAACTTACTTCAAGACACGGTTTGATTTGAAACTGAATAAGAATTCAATGTTGAGGGCATTAATGGATGCTAGAAGTGTGGCGTATGGTGATGAAAAAGAGAAACATAGGATGGTTCGAGATTATAGTATGACGCTGTTAAAGACCAATCCTGGTTTCACTTTGCAAATATGTACCATCCCATAATCAGACGGTGAAGTTATCTTTGATAGGATGTATGTGTGCTTAAGCGGCTGTAAAAATGGGTCTAAGGCTGGCTACCATCCTTTGATAGTGCTGGATGATGCATTCTTGAAGACAAGGTTTGGTGGCCAAATTTTGTCAGCCGTGGGGTTAAATGCAAATCACCATATCTATGTCATAGTTTGGGCTATTATCAGAGTGAAGAATACAGAGACATGGAGATGGTTTCTTGAGCTACTTCATCAATACTTGGGTTACTATAAAGATCATGACTGGTGCTTCATATCAGATATGCAAAAGGTATAGAGCACTTGTACTTGTTGTCCTTCTTTGATTCTATTAGATAATGATAGTTATATGCCTATATGGAGAACTTGTAATTCTGCTATTATACAAAGATTGGTGCTAGATGTGACAAATAAAAATTGGTTGTTTGATTAATCAGGGTGTCCAGTAAACTTGTTATATACTTATGAAGTTTAGGGGACCATTATAGGGATATTTATTAAATGTCAGGGCTTTATGGGTAACGACTATAATGCCAGTGACATATATGTGTACATTACTTTTATAGTTATATATGTATAATGTTTCATGAAACTGGCAGGGACTGATATCAACAGTGAAAGAGGTGATACTTGACGTGCATCACTGTTTCTATGTCTGGCATTTATGGAAAAATTTCAACAAGAATTGAAAGTACTTACAGTTACGTGGGCTTTTGTGGGAATGTGTAAGGGCGACAACTTACCAAGAGTTCAGGGATGGAATAGACAAGATCAAAAGATTAAATGAGGATGCTTGGGCATATTTAGAGAAGTGGCCGATAGATGCTTGGACCAAAAGCTTATTCAGCCACAAGCCGAAGTTGGATAGCATATGTAACAACACATGCGAGGTGTTCAATGCTAAGATCAAGGATGCAAAAGCCAAACCCATCATAACATTGCTGGAGGAGGTAAGAATGTTTGTTATGCGCACCATAGCGAAGAACAAGGTAAAACTGAAGAATCACACTGGGAAGCTCACACTAGTTATAAAGAGCAGGCTGAAAAAAGTTAGGAAAGAGTCTAAGAATTGAAAGTCTATTTGGACCGGGGATAACAGACACGAAAAATTTGAGGTGAAAGGACATCCAACTAACCATGTTGTGGATATAGAAAAAATATTGTGTACCTGCCAATTTAGGATGCTTACGGGTAAGTTACTTGTGTATAACACTTGTCTTTATGCATAGCAATTACTTTGTGCATAACAATTATCATGGTTCATGTCACTATTTGTGCACCTGCAGGTATTCCGTGTGTGCATGCTTGTGCTGCCCTCTCTCGTATGAATAAGCAGCTAGAGGACTTCTCACAGATGGCTAACCATGAAATCATACCGAAAAACTTATAATCACCACATTAATCTAATTCCCGGACAACCACTATGGGAGCAAGCAGAGGATTGTAACAGGCCACATGCCCCTATAATCAAGACAAAACCTGAAAAACTAAAGATGAAGAGGAGGATAGATGCATATGAAAAGAGTTTTTTTGGAATTAAGAAGCCTAAAGTTGATCCAAAACTGTTGAGTAACACTGGAGACGGTGTACATCTAAAAAGACAGTTGGGGACCTTTACCTGCAATTTCTATGGTAAAAAGGGATATACAAAGAAAGGCTGCAAAAAAAAGAGGGATGCTGATGTTGCCGCTGCTGCCAAGGCGGCTGAGAAGAAGAAGAAAGATGAAGGACATCTTGTGCCTGAGCAGC
Source organism: Arachis duranensis (assembly GCF_000817695.3). NCBI lineage: Eukaryota > Viridiplantae > Streptophyta > Magnoliopsida > Fabales > Fabaceae > Arachis > Arachis duranensis. Next base: position 36,238,550 of record NC_029775.3, read on the forward strand.
AAGTTGAGTAGCCCCAAGACGATGGTGGCTAAGCTGATGTGGAAAGCAATTCTGTGGAGATCAAGATATCTCTGCCTATTACTTCTGAGGAAGAGGATTCTCAAAAGGTAACTGAAAACTTATATATTCATGCCTTTATGATTTAATTGGATCAATTATCCTTAATGCCAACTTTTTCTCTTATAGGATCCTGGTATGAAAAGGCCTTCAAAGCTGTCAGCAAGAAGAAGATCCTCTCTGCTGGCAACCTCACCAACAGTGAACCCCTTACAGGGTGCATCTTCAGCAACAGCAACAAAGTTCGCCAACTTGATGAAGTTCATCCCAATGCTAGGATTTAAGCCACCAAGAAAGAAGAACTAAAGACTTTAGATAAATCTATTTAGGGGTTTCTGTTTTCTGGTGAATTGTGATCCTTTAGAGTTTTTGGAGATGTCTTGCTTTTGAGGAAACTACTTACTTCATGTTCCTTGGCTACCTTTTATCTTTATCTTTTGTTGTTTTTTGATAAACAATGGAATTTATCTTAATACACTATGCTTTATGGTTTACAAATCACTTTCGTTGCCTTATTCATCCTTTCTTGATTATGGTTCATTTCATGCACAAACATAAATAACAATAGTTTCATAGTTAACAATATTTTCATTCCATCAACAAGTAATTTTTTACATCTGTTGCTAATGGGGATGATAAACCCATATTTCATGAGTTCTTTCGTGCTTAATTTAAGTGATTTATTCAATCCTTCACCTACTTATTCACATTAATTGCATGATTTTACTTTCCCTTCCTTATTATGTCATATTGTGAAAAACATGTTTCCTAAGCTTTAAAATTAATTGTTTTAATTACCTTTATTTCCATTCGATGCCATGATTAGTGTGTTGAGTAGTCTCAGATTTTCTAAGGCTGAATGACTTAAAGGATGAAAAAGGAAACATACAAAAATGGAAGGAGAAGGCAAAATGGAGCTTTAAGGAAACTGGTATCCACGCGATCGCATGGACGACGCGATCGCGTGCCAGAAGCGAAGAAGCAGCAACGCGGCCGCATGACTGACGCGACCGCGCGCCTCAAGTAGAACACCCCCGACGTGGATGCGTGACCGACACGACTGCATGGCAATGAAAAGCTCCAGACGACGAGACCACGTGACCCAGGCGGACGCGTGACAGAGGCCACGTATCAGAATTCACAGAATACGCCCCCAGCAATTCTGATGCCCTTTTTGGCCCAGATCCAAGCACAGACAACATAGATTAGAGGTTATAAAGTGGAGGAATGCATCCATTCAGGGAGAGCTCGCCAATTTCTAGTTTTCATGATTTAGATTTAGTTTAGAGAGAGATTCTCTCTCTCTCTTTAGGATTTAGGATTTCTTCTTGTTTTGAGAGTAACTCTGGATTTCTTTTATTTTCAGTTTACTTTTATTTATTTATTTGCTTTTAATATTTGAATTGATTTATGAATTATTCCATGTTACAGATCTCTATTTTGAATTAATGATATTTGAAGTATTTTCTGTTAAGATTGTTCTCTTTGATTTAAGTTACTATTGCCTTCCATCTAAGGTCATCTCTATTATTCTAGCAATTTTACTTTTTTCCCTTTTGGTTTTGGTTAAGAAATCAGTAACTCAACAGTTATTAAACTCAACATATTTGATAATCTTTATCTTGCTAATTGAGCTGAACTTAAGTAATCCCAACCTTTTCTTAGAAAATAAATAGGATTCAAAGTTCAATTTAATTAGTCCCTTGACTTTCCTTTGCTTTAGTAAAGGTTGACCAAGTGGAGTTTAGATTCAACTTTCCTTATAGTTGAGAGAGATAACTATGTTGGACCTCCAATTTCTCATACCTTGCCCAAAAATTTGCTTTACAGTATTTATTCATTTTTAATTGCCATTTAAATTATTTGTCATATAACATATTCCCACCTTACTTCCAAAACCTCAATTTACAAACTCATAACCAATAATAAGAACATACCTTCCTCGCAGTTCCTTGAGAAGACGACCCGAGGTTTAATACTCGGTTATCAATTTTAAAAGGGGTTTGTTACTTGTGACAACCAAAACGTTTGTACGAAGGGATTTCTGTCGGTCTAGAGACTATATCTACAACGCGACTGTTTTTATGAAATTCTTTATTGGCAAAAATCCTAACGTCAGGGGAACCCTAAATCACCAACTTATTCATCATTTACAATACAGGATAACCATCAACACTATCAATACAGACACAACTAACACTAACAACTGGATAATCACTTTTTGCATATGGACATCCTCCTCCAACCTCTAATGTCTCCAATCAAAGTTCATCTTCACTTCATAATCATCACCACAAGATTCTAACTTATCAACCTGTTACTCATTCTCAGAATCTGTCTACACAAAATACTCGCACCATCTCTTCTCACTTGTCTGTAACCAAGAAGTGATCAATGTTCAGAGAAGAACAACAGAAGAACAGTGAGGTAAGTAGAATCATAACAACACAAGTAATTATTCTAACCTATATTATAATTGGGACAACCATAAAACGGTTTGTTCGGATTCAAATCTATGCCAGACCATCTGAGAATTGGTCTGGAGCCACAACCGCACCATTCTAGCGGCCCCGATCTTTTGCTCTTGGTTGGCGTTCTCTGAACAGAGCTTCCACGTGCAGTGCTACCCTCACCCATCATCGACATGAGTAATAGCCTTCGACGGAAGAATGAGGAGAGAGAGATGAACAAGAAGAAGAGATGAAGTTTACAAAAATTTGGGGATTTAGGGTTAGATATAAAGGAAGGGACCAACGTGGGTACAAATTGAAAATTGACCAGCTCAGATAGCCGTTGGACCCCTCCAGTGTGGCAAACAGACGCTATGTCAGCGCTCCGGTGATGACTCATCACCAGAAATATGCCTAGGGACCACTTTGAGTGCTCGAAGCTCTATCTGAAAGACTACAATAGAAAAATCGAGATCTTGAGGATTACATTGAGTATTTACGCGAATCTCAGGGACGACTATGGGTATTTACTCCTAATAGAGTACATGGTAATAAGTTGGTAGCTATTGTTGTTTTGTGAGCAAAGTGCTACTAAATCTCCAACCCATATTGTAATTAGAACGTTCTCTCATTCATATTGTAGAGGGAAAAACAAAGCTAAGATACTACTTAAGTTATAAGACACATACTTCGTATTAGAATTTAATTTTTATATAATATCCTAAAAAATACTAAAACATTATAATTTTTTTAGTATGAAAAAAGATTGATCAATATGATAAGAACAAAAAAATTCCCGCAAGAATGACAGCTATAAAGTTACATTTAAAAAGAAGATTGCGATTGAGACTAAAAAATAGATATTAAATTAAATTTTTGTATTGTATTTTATTTAAAATATATTGAATTGAATTATGTCTTAATATTATATTTAATTAGTTTATGATAAATATAAAATTGATTGGTAGATTTTGAAATTTTAAAAATTAAATGAAAGTATCTTTTAGAAGAAATGTTATTAAAATTTTAGTTTCCGTTCTAAAAAATTTTAGTTCTTATATTTTTGCTTTTTAGAAGTACTAAAGGTAACGTTTGTTTTCGAAAACAAGACACAAATATAGACATAATTATGCAAATCCACTATTTGGTTATTAAGACACAAAATTGAGAGAGACACCGTTACACATGAGTACCCATAAAATACATATAATCCGTTCTCTTCAAAAAAGTAGGACACAATTTTTTTTGCTTGAAACACATATTAAATTATATTTTTAGACTATTTGACCCTTGATATTTTTTAAAAGAGTAAAGTGACAAATAAATTCCTAAAAATTTACATTTTGAACATATTAGTCCGTAAAGAAAAAAGTATTAGTAAAATCCTTCATAATAGTAGAAGTAAACACATTATTTTTAAATCATCCCCTATGATTATGGTAGAAGATCTTAATTTGAGCTAACTTGTTCATATTTATTATCTTAGAAGACTTTATTGGTACATTTTCTCTTTAGGGGCTAATATGTCTAAAATATACATTTTCAGAGATTTATTTATCACTTTACTCTTTCTAAAATTTTTCTTATGCCATTAACCTAATCTTTCTTTCTTCTTCTCAGCAATTATTTAACATTTCTCCTCTAAATACAACGATTTTCTTCTCTCTTCACATTTGTTCTCCAAAAATATGTTCAAAAATATGTTCTGTGTGTGTGAGATATGCTATCATATATCTGGAGCCACCATAACTACTTCGTAACCACTACCATCTTGTAAAGAAGGTTCTATGCCATTGATAATGTCCGTAATTTTAAATCTATTTCATCTCTTCATTCTTCTCTCATCTGATTTGTAGATCTATTTCATGATTTGTTATTGTTATTCTATTCATGATTTGTTTGGTGAGCTTTTTTGTTGCTGAGCTTAATTTATTTTGTTATTGGTTGCTGAGTTTATTGGTTGCTGAGGCCTGAGGGTTTTTGTTGTATGTTACAGGCAAAACCTAGTCGCCGGTCAGCAGCTTCGAAGGCCACCGTCCGTCGAAGTCTTGCTCCATTCCCCGAAGCTGGGCATCAGCCTCGCTGGTGTGCATAGCCCTCAAAGCTCTTCGTGTCAGCAGTCATTCACTCCATTGAGTATTCCAAGTAAGTTTCTTTCTGTTTATTTCAATTTAATTTGTTTAGTTTTTACAATTAGCTAAGTTTTTTTCAATTTGATCTCATAATTTCAATTCTAATGAGCATTGATCTGCATTCGGAGAGTCCCTTTAGGCTGCTCTTTAGCTAGATATCATATCCTATGATTCTAATTGAAAGTGTACTATAATACATATAAAAATACCCTGTAATCCAAGCATGAATGGAATGCAAGTTTGACTTTTAACTTTCAACTTTTAAGGCTTGTAATTTGTTCATTCATTAGCTAGGGGCATATACTTGTAATCTATTGTAGCACTACTGCTGCTGCTGCTTCTATTAATATGTCTAGTTATTTTAGAGGAATATTATATGTATGATGCATTCATGCTTGTCTCCCATTACATTCTCCTTTTAAATGCGGCTGGTTTTTATAGTTTTAGTATATAGGTTTTCTAATTTGCTAATTTAATATTTTATTGTTTTTTCTGACTTTCTTTTCATGATTTTTTTTGCCCAGGTTATTATTTGCTTGCTGATCTTATTGTTTGTTGAGCTTATTGTTACTGTATTCATGATTTGGTTGTTATTTATGATTTTCTGTTCATGATTTTGTAGTTCTGAGGTTATTATTTGCTTGCTGAGCTTGTTGTTATTCTATTCATGATTTGTTTGGTGAGCTTTTTTGTTGCTGAGCTTAATTTATTTTGTTATTGGTTGCTTAATTTAATACTTTATTCTAATCAGTGAAACAAGTTTTTAATGTTATCGTCTCAATTTTAAGAACATTCCCTCCCCCCCTTTCCCAAAATTTCAAGAAAGATATAGATATTAATTTTTTTTATATTGTTGTATGATGAAACCAGTGAACAATGAGTTAAGTTTGTTAATATTGCAATTTGAATTTTGAAGCTTATGATGAGAATTTTGTATCAACTTTATTGAGGTGAAGTTTGGCACATTTTTTTGTTTCTTCAGAGTACTGGGCAGGAAGGTTGGAAGAAGATATTGGTAGCTGCACATCACAAGATTTTTACTGAGATGTACTTGATCCTTAGAGTGGCATAGTAATCCTTAGGTTGCTGTTTGATTAGGTTAGCTTAGTTGAATTAGGTGGTTAGGTAGTCAATTGATTTTGTAGTGGATTTAGGTTTGAACTCTGATGTTTATTCTATTTGAAATTGGTTTTCCTGTGCTGGTAATGACTTGTCCTGTTCTAATTTAGTTTCATGCTTCTGCTTCATTGATCTATCCTGTGCTAAATTAGTTTGCTTGGTGCTGTTGATTAGGTTTAAACTGTTATTGATCCTATGTTGCTGTTTCATTGTTTTATTTTTGTGCTAAGCTGGTTTATATGATGCTGCTGCATAGTATTATTGCTGCCTTATTCTTGTGTAGGTTGCTGCTGGAATGAAAAAATTCTGAATTATTTGTGCAGTAGTGAATTTCTGAGTGTTAGCTATCAATAGCATTCTTGCAATAGCTGCTGTTTGAAGTGAATGATGATTCTCTTAGCCTCTAGGCCGAGATTATCTCAACGTCTCATCCCTCTCTGATATGTTTTTAACCACAAGTAATTAACCACAGTTAATTGCAGATAAACATGCCATTATGACGCTGACTGTGTTTTCTTGAAATCACGCCCCTTCTCTCTTGCTATTAGCCCATTTCTCTCTAATTTTTCCAACCTTCTTTTACCACATTTAATTAGGTTAGACTTCAGATTTTTTATTTAAGAAAATTACCAAGAAAAAATTTAATAACATTTTACCATAAAGAGAGAGATAAGAACCGTAAGTGAGATAGCAGGAACAGAGAAAATTTTGCACATGCTACCTGCCACTCAAAAAAAAGGCCTTTGGTCATGGTAAAAAATCATGACCATAGCTAGTAAAAAGGGTGACCATAGATCTATGTTACGGTTTTGGACCTATGGTCACGGTTTTTTACCGTGGCCTATTCTCTCGTGGCCATAGGTCTATGGTCACGGTTTTTTTATCTATGGTCACGGTTTTTATGGTCACGGTTTTAATTTTCAAAATCTGACACTTTAGGCCACGTTTTTTTACCGTGACCATAGGTTAATCTATGGTCACGGTAAAAAAACCGTGACCATAGCCTTATCTATGGTCACGGTTTTAAGAAGGGGTGACCATAGATAAGGCTATGGTCACGGTTTTTTTACCGTGACCATAGATTAACCTATGGTCACGGTAAAAAAACGTGGCCTAAAGTGTCAGATTTTGAAAATTAAAACCGTGACCATAAAAACCGTGACCATAGATAAAAAAACCGTGACCATAGACCTATGGCCACGAGAGAATAGGCCACGGTAAAAAACCGTGACCATAGGTCCAAAACCGTGACCATAGATCTATGGTCACCCTTTTCACTAGCTATGGTCACGATTTTTTACCGTGACCATATGCCTTTTTTTTGTAGTGAGATCTATCTTTTTTTCTACTCGTCTTTTTTATTTTAATTTTATTTTTTCTTTCATGTATATATATGTGAACTTTTATTTTATTGTTTGACTACTGGATTATAAAGATGTAATTATAAATTGGTTTTAATTTTGTAATTTTTTTTAAAATAAGAATCAGATTGATAGAAGAAGATAAAGGGACATAGATGAAGTTAATGAATTTTTTTTTATGTTAAGAGTAAAATAGAATTTTTAAAATAATTTGTGTTCTGTTTATTATAATTGCCAAACACAATTCTTTTTAACTATTTCTTTGTATAGGTGTATTTGTATAGTGTTTATGTTTTTGTGTTTCTATATTAATTTTTGTGGGACATAAACCAAACACAATCGAAGGAATTGAAATTTTATATCTCGAAACTAAAATTTTAATTTTAGTCTTTAACTATTAAATTTAATACTGATCCTAATTTCCCGGTCTTAATCCTAATTTTTAAAAACAAATACTACTTATAGTTCAGTTTCAACTAATAAAATTCTGGTGTATCCTGAATTAGTAAAATAATTAAGGCGCATGAGGCCGTTCTCGACTAATAGAAAAAATAAATGATTCTAAACACATTTCAAATAATTAGAGTAAAATCTAACCAATTAATTTTTTGATTTTTTTGATACAATATATTTAAGCTCTTAGCGTGGTTAGTATTGGTTTAAATATAAAACAAAAATAAAAAAAATATTAGTTATTTAGAATTTTTCTAACGTCCTATCATAATTCATTTATATATATAATTATTGAGAAATAAATTCATCATTAAAGGGTTGAATAATGTGAATTCTACTCAAGGTAAAAGTTACATTTCATTTTTCTTTTCTTCTTTTTAAATAATGATAGAAAACTATAATTTTTACATAATTGAATTAAGTTGATCTAGTGATTAATTTATTGATCTGTTTAAATATTAAAATTTTAAATCCTTTTTTATACATATAATAATTAATTGATTAACAACTTCAGTATCACGATAGATTAATCTATCTTTAATTTATTAGACTGAAAAATACCGTAAAAAAAATCATAATTTCTACCTTTGCCATTGTAAAAAATATACTTTTATCTACATAGTATTATTTATTAGATGTTAGTGTCAATTAAACTCTTAACAACTTATTCAATAGCGAGAATAAAATCATGGATAAAAGCTATGATTGCAAAGTTGTAAGAATGCGACCTATATTGATTCACATTAATAGAGCCTTTATTTTGGGCAGTTGATATTATTTATAGAATTTAGCTTCCCAACCAACTTTTGTGGGACCTCTATTTTATTTGGTTTATAGATTCCATATTAAGAACCCAAATTGCTCCCTACTAAAATTATTGCAGGACTTGAAAAAGCTGTTCATCATCCCAATAACAAAGAAAACAAAAATATACTATAGAAAGTAGTGGAGATAGGGTTTGAGGGGATGAACATAATTAATTAAGAACCTTTTTATATTATTTTGGTGTCTAAAATGTACAAAGAGAGAGATGAGATAGTTGCACTAGTATCATGCACTCTTTAACTCAGCCATATATTTAGGTGATCCATAATGGCTCCAGCTTCCAGCAAACATTCATTTCATGGGGAAACCCCATTCCTCTTGTAAATAAATTAAAAGCATGTGAAAGTGTGGAAACAATATATTAAAGGATGAATGACCTTGTTGAATTCTCCTTTTATTTTTTGATTTATTTATCTTGTGTTCTAAAAATGCCTGTTAAGATTAATTAAAATTTTGTTATTAAAAATATAAAAATTTAAATTTTTAATATATTTATTTTGTATTTATTGAAAAATTAATTTTTTTAATAATAAATTTATTATGTGCCTTAATGTCATGGCCCGAACCAAGCCATGACTGGCGCTCAAGGGACAAGTCCCTCAGCAAGCCAAACGATCAAATTCTCAGAAAAACGGACAGAACCTCTTCTGTTTCTAGGACCTTACCAACATAAGTATTAACTCCCTATATTAAAAATAAACATCCATTTCCAAAGACAACAACATATTCCAACCATATCCACAACCAAATATATCCAAAATA
>NC_029775.3:36248338-36253402 GCF_000817695.3 Arachis duranensis
GTCAAATAAGAAAACATTTATACTTTACAAAATATATAAATATCATCTCGTGTGTATTTTTATAAAATTGTAAGTTTCACAAATCAATATTTATTTTCAAAAATTCAGAAATCACAATAATAAAATATTTTCAAACTCCAAAATTAATGATTCAACATAGATATTGATAATAATATATTTAAAAACAATTATAGATATAATATCCACTCACAACTTGATTCAAAAGAACCGGAAGCAACTCTGAGCGCGTCAACGAGCTACCAAATGATGTCCAATAATTCTACAACTCTAGAAATATGACAATAATGATATTTGTGAGCTACTAATATTGTCAATTAACATAATCTTACTCACCTTGACAAAAGCCCCAAATTTTCTAACCCTAATAACCCTAATTCGGATTTATACATACCCATAAATATATAGATGACAAAAATTGGGAATATGGCTAATTATTGAGTCAAAGAGTTACCTTGAAGCCTCAATAATAATTGGAACTCAAGGATTGAATGGTTCCTTCACTCATTAAGTTGAAATCACATGATTTGGAGGTTTTGAGAAAATAAGATTTTGAATAAACAGAGGTAGAGTAGAGAAGAAAAGAAAGCAAGATGATAAAGGTGAGTTTGATGATATAGGGTGGTTGATGCAAGGAGAAGAGATGAGGAATTGTAGTTGAGAAAGGAAGAGAAGAGAGGATTTTTAGTGTTGTTGTTAGGAAGAAATAAAAAGAAGAAATGAAAGAAAGAAGGGGAGTGTCGAAGGAGGGGGGGCACGGAGAAGAGAAAAGAAATGTTTAAGTGGGGGCATGTGCCCCCCACGTGCTCTCCCCCCCTTTTCTTTTTTTTTTGTCGATTACTACATTCTCTCCCCCTTAAGAAATTCGGTCCCCGAATTTCGAATTTATATACGGTGATAAGTGTGATAGTTACCTTTAGACTCAAACAAATACGGATATTTGTCACGCATAGCGTCCTCCATTTCCCAAGTTGCTTCTTCTACCGAATGATTCTTTCAAACAACTTTCACAGATGCTATCTCTTTAGAACGTAGTTTCTTTACTTGGCGATCAACGATAGCCACGGGTTCCTCTTCAAATGATAAATCCTCCTTTAGCTCTATGGCTTGTGGTGTAAGCACATGAGATGGGTCAGAAAGGTATTTGCGCAACATTGACATGTGAAAAACTGGATGAATCATAGACAACTCAGACGGTAGTGCCAAGCGATAAGCGACTACACCTATTCTGTCCAATATCTCAAATGGACCAATATAACGAGGACTTAGCTTCCCTCTTTTTCCAAACCTCATCACTCCCTTCATAGGTGACACCTTAAGAAACACTTGATCACCCACTGAAAATTCTAAGTTACGCCTCCTATTATCAACATAAGCCTTCTGCCTACTCTGAGCTGCTAATAAACGTTCTCTTATTATGCGAACCTTCTCAACCGCATCTTGTACCAAATTTGGCCCTAAAAGCTTAACCTCACCAACCTCAAACCACCCAATAGGTGACCTGCATCTTCTCCCATAAAGAGCCTCAAATGGTGCCATTTGAATGCTGGCTTGATAACTATTATTATAAGAGAACTCGATCAAAGGTAGATAGCTGTCCCAATTCCCACCAAAATCTAGAACACAACACCTTAACATGTCTTCCAATATCTGGATCGTCCTCTCTGATTGCCCATCAGTTTGAGGGTGAAAAGCTGTGCTAAGATCTAGACGGGTTCCTAACGCTTTTTGAAAAGATTTCCAAAAATGAGAGGTGAACTGGGGCCCGCGATCTGAAATAATGGACACTGGAATTCCATGTAGCTTAACTATCTCATCAACATAAAGTTGAGCATACCGAGCTGCACTGAAAGTTGTTTTCACCGGAAGAAAGTGAGCTGACTTCGTCATTCTATCCACAATTACCCAAATTGAATCAAAACCTTTAAAACTACGAGGTAAACCTGTTACAAAATCCATTGTAATCCTTTCCCACTTCCATTCAGGTATCTCAATCTGTTGTAATAACCCAGCAGGTCTTTGATGTTCAGCTTTAACTTGTTGGCAAGTTAAGCAATGAGAAACAAAAACTCCTATGTCTTTCTTCATGCCTTCCCACCAATCACTTTGTGCAACCTTGATCTGTTCTATCAGGGAAGATTGGGTTCGAACATGTGCTAAGAAAACTCCTGATTCTCCAAGATCAAATTGAATTCCACTGGCCTCCAATTGATGGACTTCTTCAACAATTGGTCTCCTTCCAAGAGTGATATGGGCCAAGCTACCCATAGATTTTCTACTGAGGGCATCTGCTACAACATTTGCCTTTCCAGGATGATACAAAATGGTACAATCATAATCTTTTAGCAACTCCATCCATCTCCGTTGCCTTAAATTTAAATCCTTTTGTTGGAATATATACTTCAAACTCTTGTGATCCGTATAGATCTCACAGGTCTCACCATAAAGGTAATGTCTCCAAATCTTTAAAGCAAAGACGACCGCTGCCATCTCCATGTCATGAGTTGGATAATTCTGCTCATGCTTCTTGAGTTGTCGCGAGGCATAGGCAATAACGCGGCCATGCTGCATTAATACACAACCAAGTCCTATCCGAGATGCATCACAAAAGACTGAGAATCCCCCAGACCCAGAAGGTAAAACAAGAACTGGTGCTGAGGTTAGACAAGCCTTAAGTGTCTGAAAACCTTCCTCACAAGCTTCTGACCATTGAAACTTCACATTCTTCTGAGTTAACTTGGTTAATGGTGTCGAAATTCTCGAAAAGTCCTTGATGAACCGCCGATAGTAACCGGCCAACCCTAGGAAGCTGCGAATTTCTGTCACTGTAGTTGGCCTTGGCCACTTCTGAACGGCTTCAACCTTCTTTGGATCCACCATGATTCCATCTTTTGATATCACATGCCCCAAGAATGTCACTTGATCAAGCCAAAACTCACATTTAGAAAACTTAGCATAAAGCTTGTGATCCCTTAAGGTTTGTAACACAATCCTCAAATGATACTCATGCTCCGTAGCACTTTTCGAATACACCAAGATATCATCAATGAAGATGATAACAAAGCGGTCCAAGAAAGGTTTGAAGACTCGATTCATTAAGTCCATGAAAGCTGCTGGCGCATTCGTCAGACAAAAGGACATTACTAAGAACTCGTAGTGCCTATAGCGAGTACGAAAAGTAGTTTTTGGAATGTCTTCCTCTTTTATCTTCAATTGATGGTACCCTGAACGCAGGTCGATTTTTGAGAAACAGGTAGCTCCTTGAAGTTGATCAAACAAATCATCAATCCTTGGCAATGGATACTTGTTGCGAACAGTTATCTTATTGAGCTGACGATAATCCACACATAGTCGCATCGTCCCATCCTTCTTCTTTACGAATAGAACAGGAGCTCCCCATGGAGAAGTGCTAGGACGAATGAATCCTTTCTCTAGCATATCTTCCAATTGAACTTTTAATTCTCGTAACTCAGTTGGAGCCATACGATAGGGAGGAATGGACACAGGTTGGACTCCTGGAGCTAATTCTATGGAAAACTCAACTTCGCGATTAGGTGGCATCCCTGGTAGCTCATCAGGGAACACATCAGGAAATTCTCTAACTATAGGAACCTGATCAAGACTAGGCACTTCGGCATCAACATCTCTAACAACTGCCAGAAATCCTTGGTTTCCCTTATCCATCAATTGCATAGCACTCATAGATGAGATGATGCTAGCTAAAGTGGGACAGTCATCACCCTTAAAAACAAAAGGTGAGATACCCGGTATGTCAAACTTTACAGTTTTGGAGTAACAGCCCACATCAGCATGACAAGCTGCTAACCAATCCATGCCTAAGATGACATCAATATCTTCCATTGGTTCTAAAAGGATCAAATCAGCTAAGGTTTCAACGGTATTAATTCTAACAACACAAGACTGAAATACGACTCGAACCATCGTGGAGACTCCAAGCGGAGTGCCAACATGAAATGGGTGGGATAACAGTTCAGGTTGTTTACCGAAACGAGATGCAAGATGTGGAGATACATATGAATAATGAGAACCCGTATCAAATAACATTCGAGCATCTAAAGAACAAACTTGTAAAGTACCTGCCACCACAGCATGAGAAGCTTGAGCATCTTGACGTGTTAAGGCATACACACGTGCCTGACCTCTTCCTCTTTGGCTCCCTCCTCTGTTATAAGTCTGACCCCTACCACCTGCTCCTCTGCCACTAGGACCAGAAGAATTTCCAAGAGACATAGCTGAAGATGATGGCATTGGTGTTGTAGGACGTGCAATACCTGGAGCAAAGCCTCCTCTAGAATTTGGACAATCCCTCCTAAGATGACCAGATTGACCACAACCAAAACATGCACCAGTAGCCTTGAAACATATACCGGAATGGTAACTCCCACACTGAAGACAATAGGGCTGAGCTGGCCTTGTCTGATTTGAACCCTGTGCACTAGATTGAGAGGTGCTCTTAACAAAAGGTCTGGGATTCGAAACACTCATGGGAGCAGATCCAGAAGAAGCAACCCCACCAAAAGATGCTTGAGGACGAGCTCGATACCCCGAATAACTTTGCTGATTAGTTTGACCATGATGAGATTGAAATCCTCCTAAACTAGATCCACCAGAAAATTGTCCCTTCATCTTGGGCTTCTTACCAACATCCTTAAAAGCATTTCTCTCCGCTATCCCAGCTTCAATTCCATAGGCAGAGTTTAGGACATCCTTAAAAGACATGCGTCCGTCTTCAGGCATAAGAGTAGTGAACATAGGTTCTGCCAATCCATGAACGAAACGATAAACTTTCATCTCTTCTGAATTCACCAAGTACGGAGCACTCTTAGAAAGTCTAGTAAACTCCTTAGCATACTCAGTCACTGTCATATTCTCTTGCCTTAATCTTTCAAAGGCAATTGCATCTTCTGCTTGCTTGTTAGCTGGATAGAATCGAGCAAGAAACTCTTCAGTAAACTCTTCCCAAGAAGGAGGAGGAAGTCCAGCTGCTTCTTTGCTCTCAAGAAGAGACTCATACCAATATCTTGC
>NC_029775.3:36253829-36260216 GCF_000817695.3 Arachis duranensis
GAGAACAAAGGATTGATGACAACTTCCTATAGGCCTCTAGTAACATCACACTTTATGAAAATGGGCCGGCTTCCATTTGCACAATTGTGATCTTACTAAAGGACACTTGCTCCATATTACACAGGAAAACCTAAAGCTCTGATACCACTTTGTCATGGCCCGAATCCAGCCATAACTGGCGCTCAAGGGACAAGTCCCTCAGCAAGCCAAACGACCAAATTTTCAGAAAAACGGACAGAATTTCCTCTGTTTCTAGGACCTTACCCACATACGTATTAACTCCCTATATCAACAATAAACATCCATTTCCAAAGACAACAACAACAACATACTCCAATCATATCCACAACCAAATATATCCAGAATACGCATCATATATATATATATCAAGTTGATAAGTAGAGTATATAGTTAAAACCATAAGTCTTACATCACCAAATCATAATTACTACCTAAACAGTTCAAGATTCAAAATAACATAACCCACACGAGGATCCTGCCTGTGACATATGGAACATTGACATAATCTAAATTTTGAGTAAAGGTTCCATTACATAATACTTAGCCCTTGGAAAGAAGAAGGGCTCACCAAAATGACTAAGATCTACTGAGGGGCAGGTGGAATGGAACCTGGAATGACTCCTGTATCTGAAAAACATGGGAATATAATAGGGTGAGTTTTGCAACTCAGTGAGCAAACATTATATCTATAACCCACACGAGACAATACAAGTTTTACCATGAAAATTATACTTCTTTTCAGAGATGAGGAATCCATATTAAGTAACTATGCAAATAAATAGATAAATAAGTAAGCAGAATGAACTGAAATGGGAGTTCTCATTCCAGAAGTCAAATCAAATCGAATATTACACATCTAGGGCGGCTCCACCTCTAAGGGTAGCCCTTTCCTCTAGTGTGCCCGTACGGTATAACAGATCCAACGTGTGGCCTACACGTTAGGCTAGCAACGCCCCTGCTAGCTAAGGTCTGAGCCAGATGCATCTAGGTTAACGTCATAACCGCCGTTAACTACGGTTTTCTAGTCAGAGTCTCCCAAACCAATCCAAACCAAATCACTTATAAAAATCTCTAGTGCTTATAACATACTACTAAATTCCATAACAAATCAATTAAAATTTAATTAAAATTTACATAAGGTCAAATAAGAAAACATTTATACTTTACAAAATATATAAATATCGTCTCGTGTGTATTTTTATAAAATTGTAAGTTTCACAAATCAATATTTATTTTCAAAAATTCAGAAATCACAATAATAAAATATTTTCAAACTCCAAAATTAATGATTCAACATAGATATTGATAATAATATATTTAAAAATAATTATAGATATAATATCCACTCACAACTTGATTCAAAAGAACCGGAAGCAACTCTGACCGCGTCAACGAACTACCAAATGATGTCCAATAATTCTACAACTCTAGAAATATGACAATAATGATATTTGTGAGTTACTAATATTGTCAATTAACATAATCTTACTCACCTTGACAAAAGCCCCAATTTTCTTACTCTAATATCCCTAGTTCAGATTTTACTATATCCACATGTATAGAAATGAAAAAAATTGGAGATATAGCTAATTATTGAGTTAAAGAGTTACCTTGAAGCCTCAATAATAATTGGAACTCAAGGATTGAATGGTTCCTTCACTCATTAAGTTGAAATCACATGATTTGGAGGTTTTGAAAAAATAAGATTTTGAATAAACAGAGGTAGAGTAGAGAAGAAAAGAAAGCAAGATGATAAAGGTGAGTTTGATGATATAGGGTGGTTGATGCAAGGAGAAGAGATGAGGAATTATAGTTGAGAAAGGAAGAGAAGAAAGGATTTTTAGTGTTGTTGTTAGGAAGAAATAAAAAGAAGAAATGAAAGAAAGAAGGGGAGTGTCGAAGGAGGGGGGGCACGGAGAAGAGAAAAGAAATGTTTAAGTGGGGGCATGTGCCCCCCACGTGCTCTCCCCCCTTTTTTACTACAATTAAAAATACATATTAACTAAACTCTTTATTTTTTCTTTAAAAATTTTAAAAAAGTTCGATCGGCACCAATTGTTCTAGACTAAATAAGAAGGCTTAATACATGTTTAACCGGCTCTACGACATATGTTAACTTGGGTTGATAAATATTTTTCTAAAATTACAAATGCTTCATTTTATGAATTGATAAATAAAAAATATAAGTATACTATTCACATATGATTAGTCTCAGGATTACTTATTCATATATGGTTCTATTCACAAATCACATTTCAAATTCACCAATACTCATAAAAATAAAAATAAAAATAGAAAAACATCACTCAAATCTTAAAACCATGTTCATTTAACTCCTATAATAAAAAATACACCTTATAAACATATAATTACCACCAATTTATAGGTGTTATAGGTGGTGGTTTACAATACAACTTGTAACAAAAACACACTTTTTAAAAACTTGTATAACTAATAAACTAATCCTGAACATCAACAGTAAAAAGCTTGTGAAAATGCCACTTACATGATTTGTTCAATTTGAACTCTTACCTTTTTTACCTATTCAAACTTTTCAGCGCATATATCAACACAATCAAAATTCAACTTTTAACCAAATTGCTCTGAGCTTATATATGCATGTATTTTAGTTATTTCTTGATTCTTGTATCCATGTAACTCTCATTACTTGTTTAATTAATCATCATTCATGATAATTTTAATGTGGCGGTAATATGAAGTGTAAATTGATTTAAATTTTTTTAATTTAGAAAAAAATAATAAAATATATCTTTTGTCGTTAATATTTTTAAAATATTTTAAAATTATTCTTAGTGATTAATTTGATTCAAGTTAAGGTTGAATCAATGAAGATAAAAATAATCAAAAATAAAATTGGAAAAGAAAAAGTTAACTAACAGTTGATGGTCAAAAAATTGGCAATAAATATAAAATTGAAATTATTTCAAATATTAAAGGTGAAATTGAATCAAATTAAAAATTAAAGATAATTTTAAAAAACGCAAGAACAAAAAACATATTTTATAAAAAAAAACTTGTACCTACACTTTTTAAAAGTTAAAGAGTATTTTTTTAAAAACAAAAGGAGACATTTTTTAAAATTATTAAATTTATACTTATCAAAATTAAAAAAATTAGCATAATATTAGATATTAATAAATTCAAATTTACTCTTATATTTAATTTATTGTGATCTTTTGAAATTTTAAAAATTATTTGACTAAATATAATTATTATTGTTTTTAAAAATTATTTTTAATTTGAATTATTAAATATAAGGTTATAATTTTTAAAAAATTATCTTTGAAAAACTAACTTCTATAAATTATTTTCAACAAATAAAAAATTGATTCATTGGACAGAATCTTGACCTGCAACTGACTGAATCTTGCATATCATCTTGGATCCATTGGATAACCAATTCCACATTAGGAATTTTGAAAAGGTGTAACAAATAATTAGGGTTGTAGTTATTATTAGGGGTGCCAACATGTATTTTATCTGTGGGTATTTAATTCGATTCAATTTGGTCGTGTAGCATTGTCAATCTAATCTGCAACGAGTAAGGTAGGGTATGAGTAAAATTTTCGTGCGGGTCAGGTAGAATGTCACTGACGGTCGGATTTTTGACGGTTTAGAAATTCACAAGAATATAATCGTGTTGTAAGTATAGTTTCTAAACCAACAAAGAATCCTTTCGTACAAAAGTTTGGTTGTCACAAGTAACAAAACCCAATAAAATTTATAACCGAAGTATTTAAACTTCGGGTCGTCTTCTCAAGGAATTGCAGGGAAGTATGATTTATTATTGGTTATGGAAAACAATATTTTTTTATTTTTGAAAGGTTGAACAGGGAAAATAAATTGCAGGAAAAATAAATTAATAAATAGAAAAATTCTTGACAAGATATGAAAACTGGACGTCATATCCTAGTTATCCTTATCAATTATGATGAGAATTGGATTTTGCTCCCACCTTATTAACCTCTAACTATAAAGGTAAATTAAGTGGATGAATCAATTTGATTCCTCAGATCCTAGTCAATTCCTGAGAAAAGACTAGAGTTATTGGAATTCAAATTAATTGACAAAGATAACAATTATCAATCACAATGAGTTTGATAACTCAAGTGTCTGCAATTAATCAATTCATGAATTAAAGCCAAGAATATAAAAAGCTAAGAAAAATCATAGATCTGAAATACCTCAAATTATATTTAAACATAAATTCAAATCTAACATGAAAGGGTTCATAAGCCAAAACATGAGTCAAATACAAGTAAAAGCATTAGAGTTACTAAAAGTAGAAGAGAAATATAAATTAAAGTAACATTGAACCTGGAGTGAAGATGAAATAGCCTAAAACTAATAGAAATCCTAAATCCTAAATCCTAAGAGAGAGGAGAGAGCCTCTCTCTCTCTCTAGAAACTACATCTAAAAACCTAAAATTGTGAATTATGAATGAGTCTAATGTTGTCCTGAGTCTCTGCATGTTTCCTGGCTTTAATCTGTGTTTTTGGGTCAAAAACTGGGTCAAAACACGGCCTGAAATTGCCCCCAGCGATTTCTGTTAATTCTGCATATCACGCATGTCACGCGTATGCGTCATCCACGCGTGCGCGTCATTCAGCGTTTTCCGTGCCACGCGTACGCGTCGTCCATGTGTTCGCGTCATTCATGCAGATTCCAATCCACGCGTTCGCATCAGGCACGCGAACGCGTCACTGTGATTTTCTCCATTTCACGCGGTCGCGTTAGCCATGCGTCTGCGTCGGTGTTCGCTGGTCATCTCCTTGGTTTCTTGAGTTCCTTCCATTTTTGCAAGCTTCCTCTCTATTCTCTAAGCCATTCTTACCCTATGAAGCCTGAAACACTTCACACACATATCATGGCATCGAATGGTAATAAGAGATTATTAAACTAAACAAATTAAAGACTCTAGGAAGCAAGTTTTCAACCATAGATCAAGACTAGGAAGGAGTTGTAAAGCCATGCAAATTATATGAATAAGTGGGTAAAGACTTGATAAAAACCACTTGATTAAACACAAGATAAACCATAAAATAGTGGTTTATCAATCTCCCCACATTTAAACATTAGCATATCCTCATGCTTAGCTTAGGGAGATAAAATAAATAAGTAGGGAAAAGCAAGACTCATACAATGCAACCTATGAATGTGAATGCAACTATATGCTAAGACGTTTCTATCTACTTGGTTAAAAGCAAACAAGTTATCCAAGACAAATACAAACCAAATTTCACTAATTCAAATCATACAATAAAAAGTAAGTAAACTTGTAAGAAGATAGCTCATGAAAGCAGGGAACATAGAATCAAGCACTGAACCCTTACTGGTAGTGTATATCACTTTAACTCTCAAGTGTCTAGGGTCAATCACTATACTCTTCCCTAGTCATGTTTTCTAAACCTTGTTCTTCATCTAACCAATCAATAAATATTTAGCATACCAATGCAAACATCATGAGATCTTTTCAGGGTTGTAATGGGGTTGAAGTAAAGGTAAGGATGCATGTTTGGCCAAGTGAGCTATAATATGAAGCTTTGACTAACCTAAGCTCTTACCTAACATACATACACACACACACACTCTCTCTCTATGTAATTCTAAAATCATACCTAACTACCCATAATTCCCACTTTTGTATCACATACTCATGTACCAAAATTTTGATATTTCTTTACTTTTATCACATGTGCATTGATCTTTTATTAAAGCTTAACATTTGGGTAATTTTGTCCCCTTGTTTATTTACTTATTTATTGAATATTTTTGGATTTTTTTAAATCTGACAAATAAACATAACTTATCAATGCACATAGACTTTTAATTTTTCTGGTTTTATGATGAGCGGATAATATGTACGCTTTTTGGCATTGTTTTTAGTATGTTTTTAGTAGTTTTAGTTGAGTTCTTAGTATATTTTTATTAGTTTTTAGTTAAAATTCACTTTTCTGGACTTTACTATGAGTTTGTGTGTTTTTCTGCAATTTCAGGTATTTTCTGGCTGAAATTGAGGGACCTGAGCAAAAATCTGATTCAGAGACTGAAAAGGACTGCAGATGCTGTTGGATTCTGACCTCCCTGCATTCGAAGTGGATTTTCTGGAGCTACAGAAGCCCAATTGGCGCGCTCTCAACGGCGTTGGAAAGTAGACATCCTGGGCTTTCCAGCAATATATGATAGTCCATACTTTGCCCAAGATTTGATGGCCCAAACCGGCGTTCAAAGTCACCCTCAGAATTCCCAGCGTTAAACGCCGGAACTGGCACCAAAATGGGAGTTAAACGCCCAAACTGGCACCAAAGCTGGCGTTTAACTCCAAGAAGAGTCTCTACACGAAA
>NC_029775.3:36261682-36262167 GCF_000817695.3 Arachis duranensis
TCACCCTCAGAATTCCCAGCGTTAAACGCCGGAACTGGCACCTAAATGGGAGTTAAACGCCCAAACTGGCATAAAAGCTGGAGTTAAACGCCAAGAAGAGTCTCTACACGAAAAATGCTTCATTGCTCAGCCCAAGCACACACCAAGTGGGCCCGGAAGTGGATTTTTATGTCATTTACTCATCTCTGTACACCCTAGGCTACTAGTTCTCTATATATAGGACCTTTTACTATTGTATTTGGATCTTCTGATCTTTGGAATCTTCTGATCTTTGGAATCTTTTGTTCTTTAGATCTTTTGATCATTGGGAGGCTGGCCTCACGGCCATGCCTAGACCTTGTTCTTATGTATTTTCAACGGTGGAGTTTCTACACACCATAGATTAAGGTGTGGAGCTCTGCTGTACCTCGAGTATTAATGCAATTACTATTGTTCTTCCATTCAATTCCGCTTGTTCTTGTTCTAAGATATCACTTGTTCTTCAA
>NC_029775.3:36264788-36265744 GCF_000817695.3 Arachis duranensis
AGCATCATAGGTATTTTCTATGATGGTCTCTCTGAACTATCCAAGATGTCTTTGGATAGCTCTGCTGGAGGATCTCTTCATTTGAAAAAGACACCTACAGAAGCTCAAGAGCTGATTGAAGTGGTTGCAAATAACCAATTCATGTACACTTCTGAAAGGAATCCTGTGAACAATGGGGTAAATCAGAAGAAAGGAGTTCTTGAGATTGACACTCTGAACGCCATTTTGGCTCAGAACAAGATATTGACTCAACAAGTCAATATGATTTCTCAAAGTCTGTCTGGAATGCAAAATGCACCAAGCAGTACTAAGGATGCTTCATCTGAGGAAGAAGCTTATGATCCTGAGAACCTTTCAATGGAAGAGGTGAATTACCTAGGAGAACCCTATGGAAACACCTATAATTCTTCATGGAGAAATCACCCAAATCTCTCATGGAAGAATCAAGAGAGACCTCAACAAGGTTTCAACAATAATGGTGGAAGAAACAGATTTAGCAATGGCAAGCCTTTTCCATCATCTTCTCAGCAACAGACAGAGAACTCTAAGCAGAACCCCTCTGACTTAGCAACCATGGTCTCTGATCTAATTAAAACCACTCAAAGTTTCATGAATGAAACAAGGTCCTCCATTAGAAATTTGGAGGCACAAGTGGGACAGCTGAGTAAGAAAATCACTGAACTCCCTCCAAGTACTCTCTCAAGCAATACAGAAGAAAAACCAAAAGGAGAGTGCAAAGCCATAAACATGGCCGAATATGGAGAGGAAGGAGAGCAAGTGAACGCCACTGAGGAAGACCTCAATGGGCGTGCACTGAACTCCAATGGGTTCCCTAATGAGGAACCATGGGAATCTGAGGCTCAAAATGAGACCATAGAGATTCCATTAGAATTACTTCTGCCATTCATAAGCTCTGACGAGTATTCTTCCTCTGAAGAGGATGAGTATGTCACTGA
>NC_029775.3:36265832-36266314 GCF_000817695.3 Arachis duranensis
GAAATGAGACTTGGGAGGATGAACCTCCTTTGCTCACCAAAGAACTGGATGACTTGTCTAGGCAGAAATTACCTCAAAAGAGGCAAGACCCTGGGAAATTTTCCATACCTTGTACCATAGGAACCATGACCTTCAAGAAGGCTCTGTGTGACTTAGGGTCAAGTGTAAACCTCATGCCTCTCTCTGTAATGGAGAAGCTAGAGATCTTTGAGGTACAAGCTGCAAGAATCTCACTAGAGATGGCAGACAATTCAAAGAAACAAGCTTATGGACTTGTAGAGAATGTTTTGGTGAAAATTGAAGACCATTACATCCCTACTGATTTCATAGTCCTAGAGACTGGGAAGTGCATGGATGAAACCATCATCCTTGGCAGACCTTTCCTAGCCACAGCAAAAGCTGTGATTGATGTTGATAGAGGTGAAATGATCATCCAAGTGAATGAAGAATCCTTTGTGTTTAAGGCTCAAGGATATCCCTCT
>NC_029775.3:36266470-36267842 GCF_000817695.3 Arachis duranensis
TTGAACCCCCACATTCAAACTCTAAGTTTGGTGTTGGGAGGTTCCAACATTGCTCTGAGTATCTGTGAGGCTCCATGAGAGCCCTCTGTCAAGCTATTGACATTAAAGAAGCGCTTGTTAGGAGGCAACCCAATGATTATATTTTATCTATTTCCCTTTGTTATTTTATGTTTTTTGTAGGTTGATGATCATAAGAAGTCACAAAATCCATTGAAAAAGCAAAAACAGAATGAAAAACAGGAAAAAAAAAATAAAACACCCTGGAGGAAGAACTCACTGGCGTTTAAACGCCAGTGAGGCTAGCAGTTGGGCGTTTAACGCCCAGTCTGGCACCATTCTGGGCGTTTAACGCCAGAAAGGGGCACCAGACTGGCGTTAAACGCCAGGAAAGGGCAAAAACCTGGCGTTAAACGCCAGAAATGGGCACCAGCCCGGCGTTTAACGCCAGAATTGGCTCAAAACGTGATTTTTGATGCCATTTGGTGCAGGGATGACTTTTCCTTGACACCTAAGGATCTGTGGACCCCACAGGATCCCCACAAACCCCTCAGCTATCAAATCCCATCTCTCTCTTCACCACTCACCTCCATAAAACCCCACTTACCTCTCCTCCATTTCTTCTTCTTCTACTCTCTTCTTTCTTCTTTTGCTCGAGGACGAGCAAACCTTTTAAGTTTGGTGTGGTAAAAGCATTGCTTTTTGTTTTTCCATAACCATTTATGGCATCCAAAGCCGGTTCAACTGAGAAGGCATGACCTCAAGCCCATCACTAAGAAGAAGATGGAGCAAACAAGAGACCCCTCTCATCAAGAGATCCCTGAGATACCTCAAGGGATGCACTTTCCTCCACAAGACTATTGGGAGCAACTGAACACCTCCCTAGGAGAATTGAGTTCCAACATGGGACAACTAAGGGTGGAGCATCAAGAACACTCCATCATCCTTCATGAGATTAGAGAAGATCAAAGAATCATGAGGGAGGAGCAACAAAGACAAGGAAGAGACATTGAGGAGCTCAAGCACCCCATAGGATCTTCAAGAGCAAGAAAGAGCCGCCATCACTAAGGTGGACCCGTTCCTTGATTTCCTTGTTATTTATTCTTCTGTTTTTCGAAAATTTATGCTTATGTTTATCCATGTTTGTGTCTTATGATCATTAGTGTCTTAGTGTCTATGCCTTAAAGCTATGAACATGAATCCATCACCTTTCTTAAATGAAAATTGTTTTTATCACAAAAGAACAAGAAGTACAGGATTTCAAATTCATCTTTAAAACTAGCTTAATTAGTTTGATGTGGTGGCAATACTTTTGTTTTCCGAATGTATGCTTGAACAGTGCATATGTCTTTTGAATTTGTGGTTCATGAATGTT
>NC_029775.3:36269232-36272337 GCF_000817695.3 Arachis duranensis
CACGAGCTTGCCATGGAAAGGAGTAAGAAGGATTGGATGAAGGCAGTAGGAAAGCAGAGAGACGGAAGGGAAGGCATCTTCATACGCTTATCTGAAGCTCCCACCAATGATATACATAAGTACCTCTATCTTTATCTTTATGCTTTATTCATCATCTATACCCATTTGAGTCTGCCTGACTGAGATTTACAAGGTGACCATAGCTTGCTTCATACCACCAATCTCCGTGGGATCGACCCTTACTCGCGTAAGGTATTACTTGGACGACCCAGTGCACTTGCTGGTTAGTTGTGCGAAGTTGTAGTGATCACAATTTCGTGCACCATTTTACATGAGTAGGTTCCCAAATTCCCAATATTCAAAATTAGAAACATGAAACATTCCCTTATTGACCCATGTTCCCACGGTTTTTTCCACACTAAGTTGATGCACAATCTCTATCTTAAGCTAGCCAAAGATTCAATTTGGGATAATTAATTTGTTTTTCTGCTTAAGACTAGTGATGTGGCAAAATATTAAACAAATGGGGATAAAAGGCTCAAAGTGGCTAACAAAAGTAAATGAAAGGGTAGGCTTTTTGGGGATAAGTGAGCTAATAATCAAATGATGGCCTCAATCATATGCAAGCATTTAAATACACTAAACAATGGACATATAGAATGGAACAAAATCTAGATTGCAATTATAGAGAAGGAAACACACAAGAATAAAATTCATGGTTAGATAATGTAACCATATAATTAAGCTCAAAGTCTCACAGGTTGTGTGTTCTTGGTGCACGAAATTGTGATCTCTAATAATGACATTCAACTTGGTATGCACGTTTATAACTCAGCACTTTCTTCACAACCTCGCACAACTAACCAGCAAGTGCACTGGGTCGTCCAAATAATAAACCTTACGTGAATAAGGGTCGATCCCACGGAGATTGTTGGTATGAAGCAAGCTATGGTCATCTTGAAATTCTCAGTTACGCGGATAATATATGGTTATGGAGTTTTCAAATAATAATAATAAATAACAGAAAATAAAGATAGAAATACTTATGTAAATCATTGATGGGAATTTCAGATAAGCGTATGAAGATGATGTGCTCCTTCTGAATCTCTGATTTCCTACTACCTTTATCCAATCCTTCTTACTCCTTTCCATGGCAAGCTATATGTAGGGCATCACCGTTGTCAATGGCTACATCCCATCCTCTCAGTAAAAAAAGTCCAAATGCTCTGTCATAGTACGGCTAATCATCTGTCGGTTCTCGATCATGCCGAAATAGAATCCATTGATTCTTTTGCATTTGTTATCACGCCCAATAATCGCGAGTTTGAAGCTCGTCACAGTCATTCAATCCCTGAATCCTACTCGGAATACCACAGACAAGGTTTAGACTTTCCGGATTCTCATGAATGCCGCCATCAATTCTAGCTTATACCACGAAGATTCTGATTAAGGAATCCAAGAGATATACGCCCGGGCTAAGGTAGAACGGAAGTGGTTGTCAGTCACGCATTCATAAGTGAGAATGATGATGAGTGTCACAGATCATCACATTCATCATGGTGAAGTGCAACGAATATCTTAGAATAGGAATAAACTGAATTGAATAGAAAATAGTAGTAATTGCATTAAAACTCGAGGTACAGCAGAGCTCCACACCCTTAATCTATGGTGTGTAGAAACTCCACCGTTGAAAATACATAAGTGATGGTGGTCCAGGCATGGCCGAATGGCCAGCCTCCAAAACATGATCACAGGATCAAAAATACAATCCAGGATTCAGGATGTCTAATGCAATAGTAAAATGTCCTATTTATACTAGACTAGCTACTAGGGTTTACAGAAGTAAGTAATTGATGCAGAAATCCACTTTCCGGACCCACTTGGTGTGTACTTGGGCTGAGCTTGAGCCTTACACGTGCAGAGGCTTCTTTTGGAGTTGAACTCCAAGTTGTAACGTATTTTTGGCGTTCAACTCTGGTTCGTGACGTGTTTCTGGCGTTTGACACCAGAATGCAACATGGAACTGGTGTTGAGCGCCAGTTTACATCATCTAATCTCGAATAAAGTATGGACTATTATATATTGCTGGAAAGCTCTGGATGTCTAATTTCCAACGCCATTGAGAGCGCGCTATTTGAAGTTTTGTAGCTCCAGAAAATCTATTTCGAGTGCAGGGAGGTCAGAATCCAACAACATTAGCTGTCCTTTGTCAACCTTCTTATCAGAGTTTTGCTCAGGTCCCTCAATTTCAACCAGAAAATACCTGAAATCACAGAAAAACAAACAAACTCATAGTAAAGTCCATAAATGTGAATTTAGCAAGAAAACTAATGAAAACATCCCTAAAAGTAGCTAGATCCTACTAAAAACTACTTAAAAACAATGCCAAAAAGCGTATAAATTATCCGCTCATCACAACACCAAACTTAAATTGTTGCTTGTCCCCAAGAAAATGAAAATCAAATAGGATAAAAAGAAGAGAATATACTATAAATCTCAGAATATCAATGAATATTAATTCTAATTAGATGAGCGGGACTTGTAGCTTTTTTTGCTTATGAACAGTTTTGCCATCTCACTTTATCCTTTGAAGTTTAGAATGATTGGCATCTTAGAATTTCAGATAGTGTTATTGATTCTCCTAGTTAAGTTTGTTGATTCTTGAACACAGCTACTTTCATGAGTCTTGGCCGTGGCCCTAAGCACTTTGTTTTCCAGTATTACCACCGGATACATAAGTGCCACAGACACATGACTGGGTGAAACTTTTCAGATTGTGACTCAGCTTTGCTAAAGTCCCCAGTTAGAGGTGTCCAGAGCTTTTAAGCACACTCTTTTACTTTGGATCATGACTTTAACCACTCAGTCTCAAGCTTTTCACTTGGACCTGCATGCCACAAGCACATGGTTAGGGATAGCTTGATTTAGCCGCTTAGGCCTGGATTTCATTTCCTTGGGCCCTCCTATCCATTGATGCTCAAAGCCTTGGATCCTTTTTACCCTTGTCTTTTGGTTTTAAGGGCTATTGACTTTTTCTACTTGCTTTTTCTTTTTCTTTCTATTTTTTTCGCAAGCTTTTGCTTTTTCACTGCTTTTTCTTGCTTT
>NC_029775.3:36272394-36277458 GCF_000817695.3 Arachis duranensis
TGTTCAAGCATTCATTCAAAAAACAAAAAGTATTGTCACCACATCAATATAATTAAACTAAATTCAAGGATAAATTCGAAACTCATGTACTTCTTGTTCTTTTTGTATTAAAACATTTTTCATTTAAAAGAGATGAAGGATTTATGGATTTATTCATAGCCTTAAGACATAGTTACTAAATACTAATGATCATGTAGGAAAGACACAAACATAGACAAACATATAGCATAAAACCGAAAAACAGAGAATTAAGAACAAGGAAGTTAAGGAATGAGTCCACCTTATTGAGGGTGGCACCTTCTTGAAGGACCAATGGTGCTTTTTGAGCTCCTCTATGTCTCTTCCTTACCTCTGTTGCTTGATCCCTAGTGATTTTGGTGCTCCTATCCTTAGTTGCTCCCAATAATTGTGTGGAGAAAAATGTATCCCCTGAGGTATCTCAAGGATTTCTTGATGAGGGAATTCCTCATGCGCTTTTGATGTGCAGTCAAATGCTCTTCTACTGAGCTATGGACCCTTGAGATGAATCTCTCCATCTCCCATGACTCAGAGGTGAAAGCTTTTGTCTTCCCTTTTCTCTTTTTTTTTTTGAGGTTTCTCTGGCCTTAAGTGCCATAAATGGTTACGAAAAACAAAAAAGCTATGATTTTACCGCACCAAACTTAGATTGTTGCTCGCCCTCAAGCAAGAGAAGAAAGAATATATGAAGAAGAAGAATAAAATATGGAGGAGAGGGAGAGAGGGTTGTGTTGTGTGAAAATGAAGAAGAATGGGGGGTTTATGTAGTGGAGGGAGAGGGGTTAAGGTTCGGCCATATTGGGTGGGTTGGGTGGGGAAGTGATTTTGAATTTTGAAGGTAGGTGGGGTTTATGGGGAAGAGTGGAAGGATGTGAGTGGTGAAGAGGTGATAGGTGAAGGGTTTTTGGGGAAGAGTGTTTATGGGATTGTGTGAAGAGGAGAGAAGGTGAGTTGAGGTAGGTGGGGATCCTGTGGGGTCCACAGATCCTGAGATGATCCTGTGGGGTCCACAGATTCTGTGGTGTCAAGGATTTAACAACCCTGCACCAATTAGGCGTGTGAAATGCCTTGCATGCAATTCTGGCGTTTGAACGCCGGATTGATGCTTGTTTTGGGCGTTCAGCGCCCATCTGTAGCATGTTTCTGGCGTTGAACGCCAGTTTCATGCTTGTTTCTGGCGTCCAGCGCCAGCTCTCCTCAGGGTGTATTCCTGGCATTTAAACGCTAGGATGTTGCTTATTTCTGGCGTTCAACGCCAGATCCATGCTCTGTTCTGGCGTTGAATGCCTGCCAGATGCTCCTTACTGGCGTTTAAATGCCAGTAAGTCCTTTCTTTAGGGAGTGCTTTTTTTCTGCTATTTTTTATTCTATTTTTAATTTTAGTATTTATTTTGTGACTCCACATGATCATGAACCTAATAAAACATAAAAGAAAAATAAAAGAAAAATAAAATTAGATAAATAAAAATTGGGTTGCCTCCCAATAAGCGCTCCTTTAATGTTAATAGCTTGACAAAGGGCTCTCATGGAGCCACACAGGTGATCAGGTTAATGTTGTAGACTCCCAACACCAAACTTAGAGTTTGGATGTGGGGATTCAACACCAAACTTAGTGTTTGGCTGTGGCCTCCCAACACCAAACTTAGAGTTTGATGGTGGGGGCTTTGTGTGACTCTGTACTGAGAGAAGCTTTTCATGCTTCCTCTCCATGTTTACAGAAGAACACCCTTAGGTCTTAAACACAAGGAAGTCTCCATTCAATTGAAGGACTAATTCTCCTCTATTAACATCTATCACAGCTCCTACTGTGGCTAGGAAGGGTCTTCCAAGAATGATGCATTCATCCTCCTCCTTCCTAATGTCTAAGATTATGAAATCAGCAGGGATGTAAAGGCCTTCAACCTTTACCAGCACATCCTCTACCAATCCATAAGCTTGTCTTACTGACTTGTCTGCCATTTGTAATGAAAATATGGAAGGCTGTACCTCAATGATCCCCAGCTTCTCCATTACAGAGAGTGGCATAAGATTTATGCCTGACCCTAGGTCACACAGAGCCTTTTCAAAGGTCATGGTGCCTATGGTACAGGGTATTAAGAATTTACTAGGATCTTGTTTCTTTTGAGGTAAATTTTGCTGAACCCATGTATCTAGTTCAACAATGAGCAAGGGAGGTTCACCTTCCCAAGTCTCATTACCAAACAACTTGGCATTCAGCTTCATGATAGCTTCTAGATATTGAGCAACTTGCTCTCCAGTTACATCTTCATCCTCTTCAGAGGAAGAATAGTCTTCAGAGCTCATGAATGGTAGAAGGAGGTTTAATGGAATCTCTATGATCTCTATATAAGCCTCAGATTTCTTTGGGTCCTTGACGTTAGGATTTTTGCCAGTAAAGAATTTCATAAAAACAGTCGCGTTGTAGATATAGTCTCTAAACCGACAGAAATCCCTTCGTACAAACGTTTTGGTTGTCACAAGTAACAAACCCCTTTTAAAATTGATAACCGAGTATTAAACCTCGTGTCGTCTTCTCAAGGAACTGCGAGGAAGGTATGTTCTTATTATTGGTTATGAGTTTGTAAATTGGGGTTTTGGAGGAATATGTTATATGACAAATAATTTAAATGGCAATTAAAAATGAATAAATACTGTAAAGCAAACTTTTGGGCAAGGTATGAGAAATTGGAGGTCCAACGTAGTTATCTCTCTCAACTATAAGGAAAGTTGAATCTAAACTCCACTTGGTCAACCTTTACTAAAGCAAAGGAAAGTCAAGGGACTAATTAAATTGAACTTTGAATCCTATTTATTTTCTAAGAAAAGGTTGGGATTACTTAAGTTCTGCTCAATTAGCAAGATAACGATTATCAAATATGTTGAGTTTAATAACTGTTGAGTTACTGATTTCTTAACCAAAACCAAAAGGGGAAAAAGTAAAATTGCTAGAATAATAGAGGTGACCTTAGATGGAAGGCAATAGTAACTTAAATCAAAGAGAACAATCTTAACTGAAAATACTTCAAATATCATTAATTCAAAATAGAGATCTGTAACATGGAATAATTCATAAATCAATTCAAATATTAAAAGCAAATAAATAAATAAAAGTAAACTGAAAATAAAAGAGCATTAAACCTGGATCCAGAGTTACTCTCAAAACAAGAAGAAATCCTAAATCCTAAAGAGAGAGAGAGAGAATCTCTCTCTAAACTAAATCTAAATCATGAAAACTAGAAATTGGCGAGCTTTCCCTGAATGGATGTATTCCTCCACTTTATAACCTCTAATCTATGCTATCTGTGCTTGGATCTGGGCCAAAAAGGGCTTCAAAAATTGCTGGGGGCGTATTCTGTGAATTCTGATACGTGGCCTCTGTCACGCGTCCGCGTGGGTCATGCGATCGCGTCGTCTGGAGCTTTTCCTTGCCATGTGGTCGAGTCGGTCACGCGTCCGCGTCGTGGGTGTTCTACTTGAGGCGCGCGGTCGCGTCAGTCATGCGGCCGTGTCACGCTTCTTTGCTTCTGGCACGCGATCGCGTCGTCCATGCGATCGCGTGGATACCAGTTTCCTTAAAGCTCTGTTTTGCCTTCTCCTTCCATTTTTGTATGTTTCCTTTTTCATCCTTTAAGTCATTCAACCTTAGAAAACCTGAAACTACTCAACACACTAATCATGGCATTGAATGGAAATAAAGGTAATTAAAACAATTAATTTTAAAGCTTAGGAAACATGTTTTTCACAATATGACATAATAAGGAATGGAAAGTAAAATCATGCAATTAATGTGAATAAGTAGGTGAAGGATTGAATAAATCACTCAAATTAAGCACAAAAGAACTCATGAAATATGGGTTTATCAACCTCCCCACACTTAAACACTAGCATGTCCTCATGCTAAATCCAAGGTAAATAATTAAGGTTAAAGTGATGGAATGTTATGAAATGCGACCTATTCTAAATGCATCTACCTAATGAGTCATGCAATTCTAATTTATCCACTCATATATAAAGCCTACATGTAGTTAAATTATTTCGCATTCTCAAGGAGTTATATATACATATATAGCTAACCCTCAAATAATAACGCAAGTGAGACGAGAAAGAAAACATTAAAACTTGCAAGACAATTATTAATTTGAATAGAGATAAATGTTAATGAGCTATTGAACCCTTACTGGATTTTGTGTTTACTCTCTAATCACTCAGTGTTTATTGGGTTAATCACTCTATTCTTCTTTCTATTCTTCCCTTCTATAACTTTGTTTTTTGTCTAACCAATCAACAATTATAGAACATAGTCATACCAAAACTCATGAGGTCTTTAATCAAGGTTGTAATGGGGTCAAGGTAAAGGTAAGGATATATGTATAAGGCTAAGTGAGCTAATAAGTGAATCCTTAATTAGACTAAGATCTCACCTAACATACATATTTAGTAAAATAATGCTTCTTTACCTATTCTCCCTATTTTCTCACTTTTGATGTGACATGCTCATGTTTCAGTTCTTGTTTTTATCCCATGTGCATTTATTTTTATTTTGCATTGGGGAGTTCTTTTTGTATCCCCTTATTTACATGCTTGAAAAATAACCCTTTTTTTTGAATACACATGGTAATTTTAATTAATTTGAATTTTCATGAGCATGCTTCCCAAAATTTTTGAGTTGTTTTATTCTTTCTAATTTTTCTATCTTTTATTTTTATCAACTATGTTCTCATAAGGTTTCCCACATTTTACTCTATTAATAATTTTCTATCTTAAGCTAACTAAGGATTCACTGGGATTTTTCTTTTGTTTTTCTGCTTAAGGCTAGTAATTTGGCTAAATAGAATAAAGAGGTTTTAAAAGGCTCAAGGGGGCTAACAAAGGTGATGTAAAAGGTAGGGTAATCTGGGGTAAGTGAGCTAAAATCAAATAATGGCCTCAATCATTATTTTGGGATGTACCTATATTCTACAATCAGACATATAGACTAAAACAAAGTAAAGAACACCAGAATAAGAAAGAAGGTTGGAACACACAGGAATAAAAATTATGGTTTGA
>NC_029775.3:36277558-36278288 GCF_000817695.3 Arachis duranensis
GAGAAGGGAACAAGAAGATGTGGAATCCTCTATGTCACAGTATAGAGATTCCTTTAGGTGTCAGAGGAAAAGAAGAGTAGAGGACAGGAGTGGGAAAATTCGAACTTATCAGAGAGAATGGAGTTCGAATTTTGCACTTAAAGGATAGTGTTAATCCATAAATAGAAGGATGTGAGAAGGAGGGAAGTGATTTTCGAAAATTAAGTGGGAAATTTGAAAACATTTTTGAAAAACATCACTTAATTTTCGAAAATGAAAATGGAAAAGGAAATCAAGTGATTTTTGAAAAAGACTTTGAAATTAGAAATCAAAAAGATTTGATTGAAAGCTTAATTTGAAAAAAAAGATGTGATTAAAAAGATATGATTTGAAATCAATTTTAAAAGATATAATTTGAAAACATTTTAAAAAGATTTGATTTGAAAATTAAAAACTTGACTAACAAGAAAAGATATGATTCAAACATTAAACCTTTCTCAACAGAAAAGGCAACATACTTGAAATGTTGAATCAAATCATTAATTGATAGTAAGTATCTTTGAAAAAGGAAAGGAGTTAATTTTGAAAAAGATTTGATTGAAAAATTGATTTGAAAAAGATTTGATTTTGAAAAGATTTTGAAAACTTAAAAAAAATCTGATTTTGAAACAAAATCTTCCTCCCTTAGCCATCCTGGCGTTAAACGCCCAGAATGGTATACATTCTGGCGTTTAACGCCCAAAATGCTACC
>NC_029775.3:36281265-36282787 GCF_000817695.3 Arachis duranensis
CTGAGGGTGACTTTGTACGCCGGTTTGGGCCATCAAATCTTGGGCAAAGTATGGACTATCATATATTGCTGGAAAGCCCAGGATGTCTACTTTCCAACGCCGTTGAGAGCGCGCCAATTGGGCTTCTGTAGCTCCAGAAAATCCACTTCGAGTGCAGGGAGGTCAGAATCCAACAGCATCTGCAGTCCTTTTTGGTCTCTGAATCAGATTTTTGCTCAGGTCCCTCAATTTCAGCCAGAAAATACCTGAAATCACAGAAAAACACACAAACTCATAGTAAAGTCCAGAAAAGTGAATTTTAACTAAAAACTAATAAAAATATATTAAAAACTAACTATATCATACTAAAAACATACTAAAAACAATGCCAAAAAGTATACAAATTATCCGCTCATCAGTGGGCTGAGAGTCTGGTTGCTGTAGAGGAGGGACGAACTGGATCGGGATCTCCGGGTCTGCAGCCTCAAGCTGATGTGGGACCTCCTGGTGTGGTGCAGGCTGTTCTACACCTACCTGCTGATGAGTCTCCGCCTGGGGGTGAGGCTCCTCCTCGTGCTCATCCTCCTCCTCCTCTGATGGCTCTGATGGTGTGTCGAGCTCGGAGAGGATGTCGGCGCCCTGTCTGATCATCAACTTCAGATGCGAATAACGTCGCCTGCTGCGACGCTCCAGTCTCTCATACCGGCGCCTGTTACGGCGCTCCATCTGATCGAGCTGGCGGAATAGGCGGTGCACGAGGCGGTATACCGGCTCAGAGGCAGGTGGAGGTGCAGTGGTGGCAGCAGGTGCAGAAGTGGATGAAGAGGGTCCAGCAGACGGAGGGGCTGTCTCATCAGTAGCAGTGAAAGGTGGTGGTCTGTAGCCCAAAGCGAGGAAGTTCCTGCTGTGAGGAATGATCTTCCTGCAGTCCGCCGCTGGTGGTCTCTCATTGGCATCCTCCCATGGCACGTCAGCTCGACGGCCTAGCTATGTAACCAGGTAAGGAAAGGGGAGGGTGCCTCGGACGTGGACCCTGGCTATATAAAGCCGGATAAAACGTGGCAAGTACAGGTCCTTACCCTCCAACACACACCATAGAAGGGTGATCATGGCAGCCGGGATCTCTGTCTCATGAGTACTTGGCATCACAAAGTTGCTAAAGATCTGATGCCAAAGCCGAGCCTCATCATTTAAGTACACTCTCTTGATCCCGCGAGGCATAGTGGTGTCCTGACCCATCTCCCAAGGAATAGCAGGGTCGAGAGCTATCCGGGCCTTTAAGCATCCTAATCAAACCTCATCTGGCCCATGTCCTCCTCAACCTTTGCATAACCATCAGGCTGGTCGGATTTGGCTGGGAGCCGGAGAATGTTCTCTATGGCCTCCTCAGTGACCAGAATTTGCTTTCCTATCAGGTTTACTGCATCTAGGGTAGTAAGGTAGTAGTTGCAATAGAATTCCCGTACCCAAGATGCATTGACCTCTGTCAGTGCTCTTTCCAGAAAGAACCAGCCTCTCTGCTTGATTTGCTCAGTGGTGTACT
>NC_029775.3:36283673-36285279 GCF_000817695.3 Arachis duranensis
GGCGGTGGTTGCGGTAGGCAGCGGCGGAGAGGGGAGGAGAGAAGAAGAAGGAAGGAGAGAGAAGGGGAGGGGGTGGTACGGCGGTGGTGGCGGGTCGGCGGCGGCGTCTGGGTGATGGGGCGGTGGCGGCTGGGAGGTGGTGGGTGGTGGCTGGAGGGAGAGGAGGCAGAGAAGGGGAGGAGGGTTGGGGGTTGGGGGCTGCGCGAATGATAGGGTTTGCGTGGCTGGGGGGTTATATTTTTGGATCCACACGGCCGCGTGGGGCACGCGGTCGCGTGGTTAGGGTGAAAAATGAGAGGGACGCAATCGCGTGGGGAGCGCGATCGCATGAGAGGGGGAAAAGAGGGGTGACGCAATCGCGTGGGTCGCGCGATCGCGTCGCTGGAATTCGTGCTAAACGCACGACTCCAGCGCCGTTTCAGCGCAACTCTCTGTCTCCTTTTGGGGTGATGGGCAATCCATGCGACGCGATCGCGTCGCTTACGCGGTCGCGTTTGATTCGGTTTGGGTAAGTAACGCAATCGCATGGTGCTTGCGATCGCGTGGGCCAATTTGTGCGAATCGCACAAGGGCCGCACGATTCCAGCCCAACTTTTTGTTCGTTGGATCCTTACTTGATATGTATATCACGCGGCTGTGTGCATCACGCGGTCGCATGGGTGGTATTTTTCGCGATTCGACGCGATCGCATGGGGCATGCGGTCGCGTCGTGCACCCTTTTTTTTTAACTGAAAAATGTAGGATGTAGTAATTAACATGAATGCTATGCATGATTCCAGGTTAATGTTAAGATGAAAAAGGAAAAATGAAAACAATAAACAAGAAATAAATTGAAAAAGAAGCGACCATACCATGGTGGGTTGTCTCCGACCTAGCACTTTTAATTAAAGTCCTTAAGTTGGACATTGGAAGAGCTTCCTTCTATGGCGGCTTATGTTTAAATTCGTCCAAAAATCTCCACCAATGCTTGGAATGCTGATGAGCGGATAATTTATACGCTTTTTGGTATTGTTTTTATATAGTTTTTAGTAAGTTTAAGCTACTTTTAGGGATGTTTTCATTAGTTTTTATGATAAATTCACATTTCTGGACTTTACTTTGAGTTTGTATGTTTTTCTGTGATTTCAGGTAAATTCTGACTGAAATTGAGGGATTTGAGCAAAACTCTGAAGAAGGCTGACAAAAGGACTGCTGATGCTATTGGAATCTGACCTCCCTGCACTCGAAATGGATTTTCTGGAGCTACAGAACTCCAATTGGCGCGCTCTCAACGGCGTTGGAAATTAGACATCCAGGGCTTTCCAGCAATATATAATAGTCCATACTTTATTCGAAGAATGACGACGTAACATGGCGTTGAACGCCAAGTACACGCTGCTGTCTGGAGTTAAACGCCAGAAAAACGTCATGATCCGGAGTTGAACGCCCAAAACACGTCATAACCTGGAGTTTGACGCCAAGAAATGCCTTAGCTCGTGGAATGATCAAGCTCAGCCCAAGCATACACCAAGTGGGCCCCGGAAGTGGATTTATGCATCAATTACTTACTCATGTAAACCCTAGGAGCTAGTTTATTATAAATAGAACATTTATCTATTGTATTAGA
>NC_029775.3:36286130-36286796 GCF_000817695.3 Arachis duranensis
TCGACCCTTACTCACGTAAGGTTTATTACTTGGACGACCCAGTACACTTGCTGGTTAGTTGAACGGAGTTGTGTCCACTCGTGCCAATTTCTAAAATCCAATTACAAGAAAATAGGAAACACAATTTCGTCCACAAAGTTTTTGGCGCCGTTGCCGGGGATTGTTCGAGTATGGACAACTGACGGTTCATCTTGTTGCTCAGATTAGGTACTTTTCTTTTCAAAAATCTTTTTCAAAAATTTTCTTTTATTTTTCGTTTTTACAAACTTTATTTTCGAAAAAATTAATAAAAATCCAAAAAAAATTAGAAAATCATAAAAATCAAAAATATTTTGTGTTTCTTGTTTGAGTCTTGAGTCAACTTTTAAGTTTGGTGTCAATTGCATGCTTTTAAAATTTTTCTTGCATTTTTTCGAAAATCCTATGCATTCATAGTGTTCTTCATGATCTTCAAGTTGTTCTTGATAAGTCCACTTGTTTGATCTTGATGATTTCTTGTTTGGTGTCTCTTGTTGTTTTTCATGTGCATTTTTGCATTCATATTTTCCATGCATTAAAAATTTCTAAGTTTGGTGTCTTGCATGTTTTCTTTGCATCAAAAATTTTTCAAAAAAAATATGTTCTTGATGTTCATCATGATCTTCAAAGTGTTCTTGGTGTTCATCT
>NC_029775.3:36286993-36287987 GCF_000817695.3 Arachis duranensis
ATTTCAAAATTAGTTGTTTCTTACAAGTCAAGTCAAAATTTCAAATTTAAAAATCTTATCTTTTCAAAATCTTTTTCAAAAATCATATCTTTCTCATTTTTTTATAATTTTCGAAAAATTTCAAAAATCTTTTTCAAAAATATTTTCAAAATCTTTTTCTTATCTTTTATATCTAATTTTCGAAAATTAGCTAACAATTAATGTGATTGGTTCAAAAATTTGAAGTTTGTTACTTTCTTGTTAAGAAAGGTTCAATCTTTAAGTTCTAGAATCTTATCTTGTAGTTTCTTGTTAGTTAAGTAAATTTTAAAATTAAATCTTTTTCAAAATATCTTTTTCTTAAAAATCTTTTTATCTTTTTTATCTTATCTTTTTCAAAAACTTTATCTTTTTCAAAATTTGATTTCAAAATATCTTATCTAACTTGCTATCTTCTTATCTTTTTTTTAAATTTTGATTTCAAATCTTTTTCAATCAACTAACTAACTTTTTGTGTGTTTCTTATCTTTTTCAAAACCACCTAACTACTTCTGCCTCCTCTATTTTCGAAAATATCTCTCCCTTTTTCAAAAATTCTTTTTAATTAATTAATTGTTTCATGTTTTAATTTTAATTACAATTTATCTCTAATTTTCGAAAACCAATAACCCCTTTTTAAAATTATTTTCGAAATGTCTCTTCTCTTTTCTTCTTTTATTTAATTATTTAATTACTAACACTTCTCTTCACCTCTCTTCATTCATATCCTAACATCTCATCTCACATCTCTGCCATCCTCACAGTTGTGTTTCTTTTCCACTCTTCTTCTACCCCTTTCTTCTTCTACTAACATAAAGGAATCTCTATACTGTGACATCGAGTATTCCTCTTTCTTTTCTTGTTTTCTTCTCTTTCTTATGAGCAGGAACAAGGATAAAGGCACTCTTGTTGAAGCTGATCCAGAACCTGAAAGGACTCTGAAGAGAAAATTAAGAGAAGCTAAATTACAACAATC
>NC_029775.3:36288719-36289957 GCF_000817695.3 Arachis duranensis
CTCTGAATGCCATATTGGCTCAGAACAAAATGTTGACTCAACAGGTCAACATTATCTCTCAAAATCTGAATGGATTGCAACATGCATCCAACATTACTAGAGAAGCAGCTTCTGAAGAAGCTTATGATCCTGAGAACCCTGCCATGGCGGAGGTTAATTATTTGGGTGAACCTTATGGAAACACCTATAACTCATCATGGAGAAATCATCCAAATTTCTCTTGGAAGGATCAACAAAAACCTCAACAAGGTTTTAACAATGGTGGACGCAATAGGCTGAATAATAGTAAGCCATATCCATCATCTTCTCAGCAACAGACAGAGAATGCTGAACAAAATAATTCTACTTTAGCTAATATAGTCTCTGATCTGTCAAAGGCCACTTTCAGTTTCATGAATGAAACCAGATCCTCCATTAGATATTTGGAGGCACAAGTAGGCCAGCTGAATAAGAAAGTTATTGAAACTCCTCCCAGTATTCTCCCAAGTAATACAGAAGAGAATCCAAAAGGAGAGTGCAAAGCCATTGACTTAGTCAACATGGCCGAATGCATCAAGGAGGAGAAGGACGAAAATCCTAGTGAGGAAGACCCCCTGGGACGTCCTTCAAGCAAGAAGGAGCTTCCTATTAAGGATCCTGAGGAATCTGAGGCTCATACAGAGACCATAAAGATTCCATTAAATCTCCTTCTGCCATTCATGAGCTCTGACTATTATTCATCCTCTGAAGAGGATGAAGACGTGACTGGAGAGCAAGTTGCTCAATATCTAGGAGCTATCATGAAACTGAATGCCAAGCTATTTGGTAATGAGACTTGGGAAAGTGAACCTCCCTTGTTCATTGGTGATTTGGATACTTGGATTCAGGAAACTCTACCTCAAAAGAAACAAGATCCTGGCAAGTTCTTAATACCTTGCACCATTGGCACCATGAGCTTTGAAAAAGCTCTATGTGATCTTGGGTCAGGGATAAATCTGATGCCACTCTCTGTAATGGAGAAGCTAGGAATCATTGAGGTGCAACCTGCTTTGTTCTCACTGCAATTGGCAGATAAATCAGTGAGACAAGCTCATGGGATAGTAGAGGACGTGCTTATAAAAGTTGAAGACTTTTACATCCCTGCTGATTTCCTAATCCTAGATACTAGGAAGGAAGATGATGAATGCATCATCCTAGGAAGACCTTTCCTAGCCACAGCAGAAGCTGTGATAGATGTCAACAGAGGAGAGTTAGTCCTT
>NC_029775.3:36290671-36292029 GCF_000817695.3 Arachis duranensis
CACCTCAGGATCTGTGGACCCCACAGGATCCCCACCTACCATATTCCCACCTTACCTTCTAATCCTATTTTTGTGATTTGAATTCCCCATGTCACAATTCCCAATCTTCTTCACCATTCACATCAATCTCCTCTTCCCCATACACCCCACCTACCTCTACAATTCAACTTCTCTTTCCCACCCAATCCCACCCACATAGCCGAACCTACTTCTCCCCCTTTCTCCCATATTCTCTTCTTCTTCTTCTACTTTTCTTTTCTTTCTTGCTCGAGGGCGAGCAATATTTTAAGTTTGGTGTGGTAAAAGCATAGCTTTTTTCTTTTCCATTACCATTAATGGCACCTAAGGCCAGAGAAACCTCAAAGGGAAGACAAAAGCTTCCACCTCTGAGTCTTGGAAGATGGAAAGACTCATGTAAGCTGGAATAGCTCAGTTGGTTAGAACATGTGGCTGCAAATCAAGAGATCCCTGAGATACCTCAGGGAATAAATGATCCTCCACACAACTATTGGGAGCAACTATGGATAGAAGCACCAAAATTACTATAAATCATTCAACAGAAGCAAGGAAGAGACATAGAGGAGCTCAAAGAGCACCATTGGACCTTCAAGAAGGCACCACCCTTACTCAGGTGGACTCATTCCTTGTTCTTATTTCTTTCTGCTTTTCGGGTTTTAATTAGTGTGTTTATCTATGTTTTGTGTCTTTACTTCATGATCATTAGTATGTAACCATGCCTTAAAGATTATGAATAATTCCATTAGTCCTTCACCTCTCTTAAAAGAAAAATGTTTTAATTCAAAATAACAAGAAGTACATAAATTTCGAAATTATTAGTGAATTTAATTTAATTATATTGATGTGGTGGCAATAATTTTTGTTTTCTGAATGAATGCTTGAACAGTGCATATTTTTGTTGATATTGTTGTTTATGAGTGTTAAAATTGTTGGCTCTTGAAAGAATGATGAACAAAGAGAAATGTTATTGATGATCTGAAAAACATCATGAAATTGATTCTTGAAGCAAGAAAAAGCAGTGAAAAAGCAAAAGCTTGTGAAAAAAAAATGGCGAAAAATTGAGAAAGAAAAAAAGAAAAAGCAAGCAGAAAAAGCCAATAGCCCTTAAAACCAAAAGGCAAGGGTAGCAAGGATCCAAGGCTTTGAGCATCAATGGATAGGAGGGCCCAAGGAAATAAAATCCAGGCCTAAGCGGCTAAATCAAGCTGTCCCTAACCATGTGCTTGTGTCATGAAGGTCCAAGTGAAAAGCTTGAGACTGAATGGTTAAAGTCGTGATCCAAAGCTAAAGAGTGTGCTTAAGAGCTCTGGACACCACTAACTGGGGACTTTAGCAAAGCT
>NC_029775.3:36293871-36297581 GCF_000817695.3 Arachis duranensis
ATGTTTAAATTCGTCCAAAAATCTCCACCAATGCTTGGAATGCCAATAGCCTCCGGGGTCCCAAACTAGGCATGTGAAGCTTCTGAACAGCTTCAAGCAGATTTTCAGGCTCCCGGGATGATAAATGTCAGGATAGAGTCCATGATTTCGAGCCTTGCTTTTAAATCCGCCTCCGTTTTGAACTACACGTGTCCATTCGGGCGGGTTAAGAGGTAGAATCTCACCGTGGTGACCAAACGTCCTCTGTGATCCATGCAATTGAGCATGATACTAATCCATGTACTTCGAGGTGAAGCGTGGAACCTTATTAAACCTTTTGCACCAGCTCTGAGTACGAGCCATTTCCCTCTTACTCTTAAAGCCGCAGAGAGCTCTAAGCTAGCCATCTGTTTCAAGTAAACCATATTCAAGTGAAAAAATGCAGTTAAAAGTTAAGGATTGTACCCACTTGAAGCTTGTATTAGGTGGTAATGGCCTTGGGATAGGTGTTTTTGGTGGTTTTGTAAGTTCCGTTTCCTTGTGCTGTTCTGTGAATTCCTCCACTTTCTTGCAAGGATCTTCAATTGTATCTGTATCTTGGTCAAAGTCTTCTGTGTCTTCCTCATCACTTGAGTCATAGATTGGAGGTTGAGAGAAATCTACCTCCGCATCATCTTCATATTCACTTGGGGAAGATTCTTCGATCTCAGAGAATTCGCTTGCGGATGCAAGTTCATCACTAAGAGAACTAGACTTGTGACTATCATTATCAAGGGAAATTGCTTCTTGGATTATTCTGTCTGATTCCTCATACTTTATCCTCCTTAGCATCAACTGTGATGTCTTTGACGGGGTTCTCCTCGACTCTTGATTCCCATGGAAGTTCAGCATCTCCTAGATCTTCAACCAACTCTTCTTTTTGAACAATGACAGCTTCTTCTAATTGTTCTAGTACAAATTCATTCTCTGTCTTGTCTACTAGAGTCTCTAGTATTTCTTTCTTGCTACGCTCTTCGTTAGACTGTCCACATGGAGCTGTGGTTGATCCTTGTATATTTGAGCGCCTAGAAGCCCATTGAATTAATGCTTGCTCCAGTTGTTGAACGGTTGTTTAAAATTTAATTACTGTTTCTTTGAGGCGATCCTCTGCTTCGCGGTTTGCTGGACTTAGACATGATACAAAGGGAAGTGGTGATGATTGGGAATGATTGGATTGGTATTGGGGCAAGGAAGGATAATATGGTGGCGAATGGTGAAGAGAAGCTTGTGAGTGTGGTGGTTCGAGGTTATGTTGAAAGGACGGTCTATATGTACGGGGTGGGGCTTGTTGGTAGTTACAAGGTTGTCCACCATGTCTTTCAACTGGGTATGCATGGTAGAATGGTCTTTGTCCAGGATATCTTGGAGGGTGTTGTTGCCAAAGAGGTTGATTAGATCCTCTTGGTTCCATCCATCAAAGAATTTCATAAAAACAGTCGCGTTGTAGATATAGTCTCTAAACCGACAGAAATCCCTTCGTACAAATGTTTTGGTTGTCACAAGTAACAAACCCTTTTAAAATTAATAACCGAGTATTAAACCTCGATTCATCTTCTCAAGGAACTGCGAGAAAAGTATGTTCTTATTATTGGTTATGAGTTTGTAAATTGGGGTTTTGGAAGTAAGGTGGGAATATGTTATATGACAAATAATTTAAATGGCAATTAAAAATGAATAAATACTGTAAAGCAAACTTTTGGGCAAGGTATGAGAAATTGGAGGTCCAACGTAGTTATCTCTCTCAACTATAAGGAAGGTTGAATCTAAACTCCACTTGGTCAACCTTTACTAAAGCAAAGGAAAGTCAAGGGACTAATTAAATTGAACTTTGAATCCTATTTATTTTCTAAGAAAAGGTTGGGATTACTTAAGTTCAGCTCAAATTTAGCAAGATAACGATTATCAAATATGTTGAGTTTAATAACTGTTGAATTACTGATTTCTTAACCAAAACCAAAAGGGGAAAAAGTAAAATTGCTAGAATAATAAAGGTGACCTTAGATGGAAGGCAATAGTAACTTAAATCAAAGAGAACAATCTTAACTGAAAATACTTCAAATATCATTAATTCAAAATAGAGATCTGTAACATGGAATAATTGATAAATCAATTCAAATATTAAAAGCAAATAAATAAATAAAAGTAAACTGAAAATAAAAGAACATTAAACCTGGATCCAGAGTTACTCTCAAAACAAGAAGAAATCCTAAATCCTAAAGAGAGAGAGAGAGAATCTCTTTCTAAACTAAATCTAAATCATGAAAACTAGAAATTGGCGAGCTCTCTCTAAATGGATGCATTCCTCCACTTTATAACCTCTAATCTATGCTGTCTGTGCTTGGATCTGGGCCAAAAAGGGCTTCAGAAATCGCTGGGGGCGTATTCTGTGAATTCTGATACGTGGCCTCTGTCACGCGTCCGCGTGGGTCACGCGGTCGCGTCGTCTAGAGCTTTTTCTTGCCATGCGGTCGCGTCGGTCACGCGTCCGCGTCGTGGGTGTTCTACTTGAGGCCGCGGTCGCGTCAGTCATGCGGCCGCGTCGCTGCTTCTTCGCTTCTGGCACGCGATCGCGTCGTCCATGCGATCGCGTGGATACCAGTTTCCTTAAAGCTCCATTTTGCCTTCTCCTTCCATTTTTGTATGTTTCCTTTTTAATCCTTTAAGAAGAAAACCTAAGACTACTCAACACACTAATCATGGCATCGAATGGAAATAAAGGTAATTAAAACAATTAATTTTAAAGCTTAGGAAACATGTTTTTCACAATATGACATAATAAGGAAGGGAAAGTAAAATCATGCAATTAATGTGAATAAGTAGGTGAAGGATTGAATAAATCACTCAAATTAAGCACAAAATCATGAATGGCAGAAGGAGGTTTAATGGAATCTCTATGGTCTCTATATGAGCCTCAGATTCCTTTGGGTCCTCAATAGGGAACTCCTTCTTGGTTGGGAGACGTCCAATGAGGTCTTCCTCATTGGGATTCACGTCCTCCCCTTCCTCCTTGCATTCGGCCATATTGACTATATCAATGGCCTTGCACTCTCTCTTTAGATTCTCTTCTGTATTGCTTGGGAGAGCACTAGGAGAAGTTTCAGTGACTTTCTTACTCAGCTGGCCCACTTGTGCCTCCAAATTTCTAATGGAGGACCTTGTTTCACTCATGAAGCTTAAACTGGCCTTAGATAGATCAGAGACTATATTTGCTAAGTTAGAGATGTTCTGCTCAGAATTCTCTGTCTGTTGCTGAGAAGATGATGGAAAAGGCTTGCCATTGCTAAACATGTTTCTTCCACCATTATTAAAGCCTTGTTGAGGCTTTTGTTGATCCTTCCATGAGAAATTTGGATGATTTCTCCATGAAGAATTATAGGTGTTTCCATAAGGTTCACCCATGTAATTTACCTCTGCCATTGCAGGGTTTTCAGGATCATAAGCTTCTTCTTCAGAAGATGCCTCTTTAGTAATGTTGGATGCATTTTGCCATCCATTCAGACTTTGAGAAATCATGTTGACTTGCTGAGTCAACATTTTGTTCTGAGCCAATATGGAATTCAGAGCATCAATTTCAAGAACTCTCTTCCTCTGAGGCGTCCCATTATTCACGGAATTCCTCTCAGAAGTGTACATGAATTGGTTATTTGCAACCATGTCAATGAGTTCTTGAGCTTCTGCAGGCATTTTCTTTA
>NC_029775.3:36297752-36304018 GCF_000817695.3 Arachis duranensis
ATATCTTTCCCAAGCTTCATAGAGGGATTCACCATTTTTTTGCTTGAAGGTCTGAACATCCACTCTAAGCTTGCTCAGCTTTTGAAGAGGAAAGAATTTAACCAAGAAGGCCGTGACCAGCTTATCCCAAGAGTCCAGGCTATCCTTAGGTTGTGAGTCCAACCATGTTCTAGCTCTGTCTCTTACAGCAAAAGGGAAAAGCATGAGCTTGTAGACTTCAGGATCTACTCTATTAGTCTTAACAGTCTCACAGATCTGCAAGAACTCAGTTAAAAACTGGTAGGGATCTTCTGATGGAAGTCCATGAAACTTGCAGTTTTGTTGCATTAGAGCAACTAGTTGAGGTTTCAGCTCAAAATTGTTTGCTCCAATGGCAGGAATTGAGATGCTTCTTCCATCAAACTTGGACGTAGGTGTAGTATAATCACCAAGCATCCTCCTTGCATTATTGTTGTTAGGTTCGGCTGCCATATCCTTTTCTTGTTCGAAAATTTCAGTAAGCTATAGTATTATTAAGGCACATTCCTAATTATGATTGTTCTTTAGAGCTTCTTGGCAATCCGATATTAGTGGCTAGTGTAGTGGGTTCTACTTCTACACACAAAAATTACAG
This sequence comes from Arachis duranensis, assembly GCF_000817695.3. Classification (NCBI taxonomy): domain Eukaryota; kingdom Viridiplantae; phylum Streptophyta; class Magnoliopsida; order Fabales; family Fabaceae; genus Arachis; species Arachis duranensis. The sequence continues at coordinate 36,298,366 of NC_029775.3, forward strand.
CTGCTACACATTCCTTGTGCTCAGAAATCTCGTGATGTTCATCTGCAAAAAAGTCAAGCATTGCCAACTAATTTGTCATACTTTGAGAAATTAATATTCTCTCTTATACACTAGCATAACATAATCTAAGGGAAAGAAGCAACAAGCATTAAATCAAGTGAGCTTTCTTCCAGAATTAATAGATTGAGCTTTAATTCTATCTTTTTTTTTCATGGTAAGTGAAATTCCCTTTTTTTTTCTTGGTTATCCTTATGTAATACATATTTGAATGAATCAGAAACCATTCGTGGGACAGAAGCAATAAACAAGAAAAGGTGTCACATGTGGTGAATGAGCATCTCTTTGCCAAGTGCCATGTTGTGTGATTCATGATTAAGATTATATGATCGGTTTTGAGTTATCAAGTGAGAAATTCGTCCTCTCCCTCACATGCTCATAAGCTAAGGTTTTGCTTTTTCAGCCTTTTCTTTTCCTCCTTTAGAAATTCCCGTCCACACTCCAAAACCCAATCCCAACTTAAAAAAGTTCCCTCAAAACACAAATAGAATAGAATAGTAAAACATTTACAAATAAGTATTTTTAAGAAACAAGTTAAACTTTCTATTTATGAAATTTAGTTAAATTTATACATTTATTGTCAATTGTGCCAACAGGTGAATATACGGTGGATACATTTAGTTAAATTTAGTTAAATTCATACATTTATTGTCAATTGTGCCAACAAGTGTTGTTTTAGACAAAAAAATTTCATAAGACAAAAATATATAAGTGGAAAATTAAAAGATAACAGTCAAATAGCAATCACAAAGAGCAGAACCATTTGTCCTAATTGGCTTTTGAAACTAACAGTTTAAAACTACATTATGCACATAACTCTGACTAAGCCAATTAGATTCCAGCCACAATACAATTCTACAAAATTTAATCAGAATGTAGCACATAACATTAACATACCTTAACTGCAAGTTCTCCAATAGCCCAGCATGCATTATTTGCTATTGAAATAGCCTGATAAACCAGGCTGCAAAACAAGGAAAGAAGCAGTTCATATGGAAATTCATTAGACACAATCACCAACAGCACCATCAATCAGTCACAAACATATCCTTCTAAACACTCAAACCCTTACCTCTTTTGAAGTTCAAAATTCTGTTTGTGCTTCTTCCTTGAATTAAAAATCCTAGCCACACAAAATTGAAGTTTCGGTCACTCCTCCCTTCTCCCTCAACTCCGTTTCATTCTTTTCTTTCTTCTATTTGTGTGTGTCTGTGATGACCCAGATGAAGCAAGCACTCATATAAGTAGAAGAAGAAGTGGAGGAACTTGTCCTGTCTCTCCTTCTTTCCGTCTTGGTTCTGCTCTCTTTCTCCCTCTCTTTGCTGCCTTCTGTTTCTTACTCTGATGAAGGCAATCTCAGTTATCGATCAATTAAAACTTAAAAAGTACCAAATGCCATGAATCCAAAAAGCACTGCACCCTTCAATAACCTAAAAATCCTCTGAAAGTTTATAAATTATACTTGAAGAATACCTAACTCAACTAAAGCAGCAAAATCACTAGGCCTTGAAGAAACAAAATAACCATAACTTAGAGCACATAAACATCGAAAAGAAGAAGCAAAAGCTCCACCATTTCATTTCAACAAAAACTAATTTTAATTTTCAAGATTTCAGCTCAAATATTCTAAAAAAGCACACACATTTGAATATTATATATACAAAAATATGTTTCACAACTTGCACAATCACAACTAGCGCTGCAGAATCAAATTCCGCAATTGAAATGAACTTCAATTACAACAATTAGTGAAAGAAAAATCCAGCTACTTGAATGAAATTTCAGGAAAAAGAAGGAAAGATTACCAGAGTCGGATTGGAACCACGGGAAAGATCGAAAAGGATCATCACCGGATAGGTTGGAAGAGTCATCGGTGGCTTTGACCACGATATGATGGCGAGAAGAACGAGATGATGAGAAATTGAATGAGGATCTGAAAAGCGGGGAGAGAGGAGATGATAGCGTGGAACGAGAAATTGATGCAAGAGAATAAGGGAATCTGAATCTTGAGGAGATGATAGCGGTGGAAGAAGCCCTAGCAATGGCGGTGGAGTTTCAGCGGCGACCAAGCACCCCTTTCTTCTCTCCTCTATCGCGTTTTCTCTCTCCCTCGAGCTCTCTTTCACCGGCGCTCGACAGCGGTGGAGCCATATGCGGCGTCGTCATTTCTTTCCTTCCTTCCCCTCTCCTCTCTTCTTCTCTTCTTCTTCCTGTGCTCCCCTTTTCTGATTTCTTCTCTTTCGTGTGTGTGAGTTGAGGGAGGATGAGAGTGCGTGAGTGAGGCTGAATGGATACGAAAAGGGGGAAAAATTTACCTAATGTGAGAGCGCAGCGAACAGAAGCGACGATGAAGACTAGTGATGGCGTGGTGAGTGGTGAGTGACAAATATGAGTGACTGGTGGAGATGGTGAGTGGTGAGTGGTGAGTGTTGACTGGTGATGGCGATACCTTTCTCTGATTTGGGGTTGATGAGTGGCGCGAAGAAGGGAAAAGCTAAAGGTAGTGATGATCGAGTGTTATGTTTTCAGTGGCTAAGGGTTATGTTTTCTGATTTGGCTAAGTGTTTGTACGCATGTATCATTTGGGAAAAATTCAAAAAATTTACTAAGTGTTATTGGACATTTCACTTAGATACATTAGGCAACACTTTTGAAGCGCACCCAAAACTTAATAAATAGGCTACTCTTAAAAAGCGTTCTCTTTGATATAAAAGTGTACCCATAGATATTAACATACGGCTACGCTTTATAAGTGATTTCTATAATATCTAAGGCTACACTTTTTAAATGATGCCAGAATTGTGTTTCCTTTTCTCTAAAAAACAGGCAACACTGAGAAAAGCGTAGCCTATTCTATGAATAGGCTACGCTTTTCAAATGTAGCTTAAAAAAAGTGTGGCTGAATGGGTATTTTTCTTGTAGTGGTGGTACTTTTATTCACCAAGGCAAGTATGCAAAAGAATTGATAAAGAAATTTGGCTTAGAAAATTCCAAACCAATGGGAACTCCAATGCATCCAAACAATAAACTTGAAAAGGATGATGATGGCCTAGATGTGGATGAGACACGGTATAGAGGAATGATCGGTTCACTAATGTATCTTACCTCTTCTAGACCGGATATTGTTCAAAGTGTGGGTGTATGTTCAAGATTTCAATCTCACCCAAAAGAATCCCATTTATCGGCCGTTAAACGCATCATTAGATATATTAAGGGAACATGTGATTATGGCTTGTGGTATCCAAAATCTGATGATTTTTGTGCAGTAGGGTTTTGTGATGCAGATTATGCGGGAGATAGAGTGGATAGAAGGAGCACCTTCGGCATGTGTTGCTTCCTTGGAAGCTCACTCAACATGTGGTCAAGCAAGAAACAAGCCACAGTGGCTCTATCCACAGCTGAAGCAGAATATATATCCGCATCTGCTTGTTGTTCACAATTAATTTGGTTAAAAACTCAATTGGAAGATTACAAATTAAAAATCAATAGCATACCCTTATTTTGTGACAATATGAGTGCCATAAATATTTCAAAAAATCCTGTTCTGCACTCAAGAACAAAGCACATTGAAATCAAATATCATTTTATTAGAGAACATGTGCAAAAGGGTACTATTGATATTCAATTTGTAAAATCTGAAGAACAACTTGCTGATATTTTTACAAAATCCCTCTGTGAAGACAGATTCTGCACCTTAAGAAACAGTTTGGGAATGATAGAATTAAGTTCTGTTGAAAATTTGTGAACTTTTTGATTCTGTTTGGTTTTGTCTCGTAGGAAAGCAGGAGACAAATTTCAGGATGTGTTGAACGGGCCATGATACAGGGGGAGACTGAACTGAAGTTAATTATTTTGGGCCCCACCAAATCTCTTTGACATCATTCTGACCCGTTCCTCATTTTTTGGAAGTTGTCAAATCAAATCATTATTCTTCCCTCATCCCTTGATTCTAGGAACTATTTTCACTTGTCTTGAATTAGTATGGACTGCATTTTTTTTCATTTTTGCAGGGTCGCTCCTTGATAAAAAAAATGGCTGAATTGAAACTGTTATGTTTCATTGATTTGTTGCACTATTTTGCAGACATGTTTTGCTCTATTTTATGCTCTAATCTGGCTCTATTTTGAGCACTTTATGCTAGTAGATTGATTTTGAGTTGAGCTTTGATTGTCATGTGCTCAAATGCATGTGTGCTGACTGGACCATTATGTTTTGGTGAAAAACAAATATTCTGCTTTTTGTATGTTGTTTTCATTTATTTTGCAGTGCCCCTTGATGCCAAAAGGGGGAGAAATGGTGCTGAAAATTGAAATTGAGAAAGAAAGTGCTGAAAAGTGAATTTAACAAAACAGGGATGAAATCCTTGTTTGGAAGGATTTATGATCTCTCTCGTTTCAAGTTTCAATATTTTGTTATGATTATGTGTTTGATGTTAATAATGCATCTGATTGATGCTTGCTGGTTTGAGTTGATTCTTGATACTTTAATTTTATCTTGGTAAAATATTTACTGTGTTGATGATATAATTTACTTACCTTGATAAAATGATTGCTGAATTTTCTTTGGCAGTTCCTTTAAACTGTGATTTGGAAATTGTTATGGTTTGAAAGGATCAAGCTTGATTAAAAATATTTTCCTTACCATAATTACTGTGCTCTGATTTGTTGATTGGAAAATGTTTTTAAAACATATTGAACAACAATTATTTTTCAAAAAATATTTTGGTTGATTGTTTTTGTGTGTTTGAGCAGAAAATCAGATTACTGATAACAAATGAGTTTTGATTATCATCCAACTCTGCTCATAAATCAAGCATTTAGCATTATGAATAAATATGCTAAATAACATTGTTATTTGAAGCTTGATTAAAATGTTACAGGTTAGAGCTTCCCTTGGTAAAATAAGCATACATTAAGGGGGAGCCATGTGACATTTAGAAAGGGGGAGAAATTCAAATTCAAAGGGAGTATTCTTTACTCTAATTCTTTAAATTTCTTTCCATTTCAATTTTAATAATGTTTGTCATCAAGGGGGAGATTGATGAGTTTGGAAAACTCCAAATTAATATTTGTGATAAACAAACATTATTAAAATATTTAATTGCAAAATTATTAATTCAATCTTCATTAATCATATGTTAATTAATAATTTTGTGATGCAGGTTTTATAATTGGGCCGGAAAAACAAAATGTTATCACAACTGAGCCCATATTTATTTTTGATGAAAGCTTCCTGTGTTTGATCCGAAACCAAACTTACCAGGAAAGCAAATGCTTTTAATGGACCAAAATTCAAATAGCCCAATGTGTTTTATGCATGCTATGGTCCGAAAGGAAAATGATATTGGGCTAAAATGAAATCTATAGCTACCAAGCCCAATGTTGATGAATGTTTTCATGCCTTATTCGAATCCATGAAGCAAATGAAATGTCTAAATGCTTCCAACGGATTCCACTTCATTATTTTGAAGGATTTCAAATTTAATTAATGCATTGGAAACATAAGAAAGAAAGAGAAGATTGATTTGATGGCTATTATGACACTACACGCTACTCAACAAAGGGAAGTGGGAAACTTGAATTCACTTTTATTCTCT
>NC_029775.3:36304539-36309577 GCF_000817695.3 Arachis duranensis
CAGAGAGTGCAAAATTAAAAGAAAAAGCCATAGATGTCTTAGAGTTCCTTTGTACATCTGTGTTGTGTTTCATGATTCTGTAGGAATCCCCTTGTAAGTTGGGTTAGCACTTTACAAGTTGTAATCTGGATGATTATAGTGAAATTCCATCATTGTTGTGATGGAGACTGGATGTAAGCTGCACTGCACTTAGCAGCTAAACCAGGATATATCTGGGTGTAATCTTCTCTCTCTCTTCCTACTTCAATTCTGTTTTTTACTGTTCAGATGAAAAATCAAAAAATGTCTCGTGTCAAGTGACGAGACAAAATGAAAATGTCTCGTGGCTAGGGACGAGCTAAAAACAGAAAAGTTTCTTCAAAGTCCAGCAAGTGTTAGCAAGCGAAAAAGGGGCTAAGATTCAACCCCCCTTCTCTTAGCCACTGAAACCATCATAAAATATACAAACAAATAAATATAATACTAAACATATATATATATTTATTTATTTTTTAATTATTATTGTGCGGATCTGCAGATCCGTGGATCGGATACGTGGATGTATAGCAGATATTTGCGATTCGATCCACAAAGGGTGCGGATCGAATCCGATCCGATCAATTTGCAGATCGGATCGTATTCGCAAATTTCGGATCGGATGCGGATATTTACCGCGAATCTGCGGATACGATCCGATCCATGAACACCCCTAGCGATGACTGAGTAGTCCCTGGGGATTTGGTGGAAACCCTCCCTCTACCACGACCATGAAACCCATTCGATCTATCTCTACTAACTGTCGTCATGTCTGCAAAGAAAATATATTATTAGCACTAATTAGCATATATATTACACAAATTTTTCAGCATTTATATTATTTCAAAAAATTTTTTGACATAATGTCCCTTAAAATTGGACATGTAACGGTTTTCACAAATCTAATTAACCTCAATCCACAGCATTACTCAACAAAACTCAATTAAATTCACAACATATCCAGTAGAATATACAATAATCAAATTAGCATATAATAATCAAATCCTAAATTAACATATAATAATCAAATTCTAAATCCTAAATTAACATATAACTAAATCCTAAAATAACTTAAACAAAGAAAAAAATAATCATAGAACCTGAGGAGCGAACAGAGGAAGAAGAAGTCAGGAGAGGGAGATGTAGTGGCAGTGCTGGACGGCGACGGCAACACAGAACAGAGAGAGAGAGAGAGAGAGAGAGAGAGAGAGAGAGAGAGAGAGAGAAGAGAGGGAGAAAGAGGAGAAGGAGAGAGAGAGAGAGGAAGAAAGAGGGGAGGAGGAGAGATAGAGAGAGGAGGGAGAGAAAAAAAGGGAGAGAGAGAGAGAGAAAGAGGAAGAGGAAAGGGTTCGCGCTTTCAATTTTAGAGCTTGGGAAAAACTATCAAAAGTACCCATGAAGTTTACGAACGCTGACAAAAGTACCCATAAACTAAGGAAATTAATGATGTACCAATGGAAGATGGGTTTCGTATAACAAAAGTATCCAAACCCTAATTTTTTTGTTAATTTTTTAATAAAATTCCCAAACTACCCTCGCTCTCAACCTCAACCCACTTTTTCAACCTTCCATAACCCAACTTGTACCTTTAAAACCTTTGTCATGGAGTCCAAAACTACTCCTATAATAGACCAGGCCAAAATAAATGGTGGTGGTGATGGTGGTGGTGATGGAGGACTTCGACCGATTCCTAGCAGATAAATTTAGTATGGTGACCTCTTTTCCATTTTTTTCGCCAATCCCTTCACACAAAGAAAGCTCTCAAATTAAGAAAAAAAAGGAAAAAACAAATGAAACGATTAAAAACTATTCCTTTATGATTCTTTCTCTGATTCTTCATCGATATTGATTGATTCTTTTGTTAATCTCAGCACTGCAATCCTATGTTGCATTATTATCCAAAATTTTCACCATAAAAGGTTCATTTCATCTGTTGTAGGAGTAGTTTTGAACTCTATGGCAAGTTTTAAAGGTGCATGTTGAGTTATGAAAGATTAAAAAAGTGAGTTGAGATTGAGGGTGGGGATAGTTTGGGAATTTTATTGAAAAAATCAACAAAAAATTAGGGTTTGGATACTTTTGTCATACGGAATTCATTTTCCATGGGTACATTGTTAATTTTCTTAGTTTATGGGTACTTTTGTCAGCGTCTGTAAACTTCATGGGTACTTTTGGTAGTTTTTCCTAGAGCTTGTTACCATCAAATTTATCGACGGATAAATCTGACGGTAACGCATAGCGGTCACCAAAACGCAGCGTTTGACTAAAATGGGTTTGCCGACGAATTTTTCTGCAGGTAAATCCCTACATTTTGCGCCTATTTTCCGTTTTTCCTCCAACTATTACTGACGAATTTACCGTCAGAATCGAAGATCCGCCGATAACGATTTGACTTGACGAAATTCACTTGAAAACTATCCATACATCCGTCGGTAAAGCCGACGCTAATGTCCGATATTAATCCAACTGTAAATTTGACAAAACTCAACGTTTTTCTTGTAATGCAAATAATTGGTCTAAGCGGTTCTTATTACTGAATTAGATAAATTACTTAAAAATTTAATTACTATGTCGATTCCTATAGTTTCACCGAATTTTCAATTATGTCTCTATACTTTTTTTCTTTTTAATTAAGTCTCTATACCATATTAGATTTTGTAATTAAGTTCCTACCGTGACAAAAACGTTGAAATTAATATAATATTCTATTAAACTATACGAAATATTAAATTAAGTGTTAGACATATTCATTTTGTTTAATGAAATATTTTGTTAGTTTTAGCATTTTTGACACGACAGAAATTTAATTACAAAATTTGATATGGTATAAAAATCCAATTTAGAAAAATATAAAAACCTAATTAAAAATTCAATAAAATTATATACATCAATCAAATAATTAAACCTTAAATAAATAAAAAATAATTACTTTTACAGTCGAGCCTATAAAAAACTATTTAAAAAAATACAAAAAAAAAAGAAGCAAGTAATGTGCGCAGAGAAAAACAGTAGTAAGCCAAAGAGGGCAGAGTTTGTTTATCGATGCCCTTTAAATTTGAATACTATAATATTCCGGAGACAGCGGCTATTAATACTGGACAGTCCCACACCCTTACCAAGCAAACACGAAATAAATACAAATTATTAATAATTCATAAAAGCATGTAAAAACAAAAACAAAAACAATTCATCAGATGCCAAAATGCAAAAGGAAGAAAAGAGAAAAAAATATTGAGTGAGGGAGCCAGTTATGGAAATGGCTCAAGAGTTTAAAAGAAAAAAGGGTGCAAAATCCAAAGAAGAAAGGACTCAGAAAGAAAGTTAAATTTTAAGAATTATAAGAACCTTCCAGGAATCAAGGGTCAAGATCATGTGACTAGACCCATAAGACAAGGGACGAACCCAAAGTTTTAGGTTCTTTTTTCTTTCTCTCTCTCTCTTTCTCTCTATATCTCAAAACTCCTTTTTGAATATGACTTGTGTTTTTTCACACAAAGATCATATTTCTTTTTGTGCACTTTGATGTGATTTCTTTCTGGGTGTTCTAAAGCTGCTACATTACCCCTTTTGTGACAACCACCAACAAAATCTACATACACCATTATATATTATTATTATTATTGTTATTATTTTGCAATGATAGTTTTCAGAGAGAGAGAAAAAACAAGAAGGTTTTCATCTCCAAGCAGAGTTGCAATCTTCTTCTTTTGGGTCATCTTAGTTTTTTCTCTTGTAACTTTCTTTTTGTCTATTCACAATGAAAGCGCCGCCGCCGTCCAAAACAGGAGCCGGAATAGAAGTAGAAGTAGAAGCAGACATTCAATAAAGCCTTCATCACCACCGTCGTTGCCGCCACAACTACAAGGATCTTTAAGAGATCATAGTTTCAGCAGGGTGTTGTTCCATGCACCATTATCATCGTTTACAACTACCGTCATGAAAACCAAAAATGGTTATTCACAACAACATAGTAGTGTTGTTTATGAGGATGACAAAAGAATAATTCACACAGGTCCAAATCCTCTTCACAACTAATTAAGTGTTAACACAAATGGAGCCGTAGATAGTCAAGTGAAATCAAATTCACGAAATAATTTTATCTATGCATCAATTCCATATTAATGCATGGTAGTTAATTATTCAAGTTCATATATCAATGTAATTTAATATGTGTTATTATTTATCTTTCTTTTTATTTCATCTTAATACATTTTAGGATTTCAGAAGAATGAGAGCATAGCCTTAGCCTTTTTCAGTTGGAAGCAAAAGGGTACTATTATTGTAAAGAGTGAAGAGAGAGGAAAAATGAAGAGGCTAGTGTTAATGCTCTCGATTCTTTTTTTTATCTTTTTTCTGCCTCCTTCACTTGTGAATTATTACTTATTGGTAAGTCTTAATTTTATTCATCTACTCTTCTTCTTCTTCTTTTTGTTCTTGGCCACACAATAATATTTAATTTACTGTACGTGAATATTTTCTGATCAATTTGATGCATATACATAATATAGCTTGCTATAATAAATAAAGGAAAAGTTTAGGACCAGCAATTTTATTGAATTTTGGTCAGCATGTAACCAGCAGAAAGGTGAGCCATTGAATGAAATCTCACACCATCAAATTATCATTAATGGCTAGTTGATGGCTAACAATCACAAAAGTTGCTGCCCCTAACATTACTCATAAATAAATAAGTACAAGGTACATTTATATATAATTTTAACGCAAATTAAATTAAATACCATCTTGCATTGCACTGTCAATTATTTTATGATTTTTTTATTATTTTATAATTATATTTATATTTTATAATTATTAAATCTAATCAGGTTGAATATTCATTAGGTTCAAGTCTGTGCAAAAATTTAGAAATAATTTTATAATGAATAATTAATCTATATCAATATTGACTATGAAAACTATTTATACGAACTCTTAGATAAGTACTATACTATAATTAAGTTTATATTTTTATATTTATATTGTCAGATATAGAATTCAAAAATAGAAGTTAATAATAATAATA
>NC_029775.3:36309695-36317220 GCF_000817695.3 Arachis duranensis
TAGTTAATTAGAACTCTATAGAATATCCGGTGGTAATTAAACAAATTTGAACGTCGCGCTGAGCTAGGGGAAATCCGGGGGTTAATTTTGTTAAAACAAATGTTTATTCAAAAAGTATTATTTGAAAATTAAAATTAATTAATTATTAAAATTAGTTGTGTAATTTAATTTATTTTTAATATATATTTATATTTTAATATATATTTTATAATTATAATTAAGATTTATTTTATAACATTAGATAAAAGATTTGAATAATATTGGTAGTACTTATTTTGAAAACAATATTGTACACACGTAATAATAAAAGAATGACAAAAGAAAAACAAGTAAAAAAATTGAGCTCATTATTTTTCTCACACTAATAAGGGAAAAAATGAGTTCAACCATTTATTTTTTAAGTTAAATTATTTAAGTCTAGTTTGGGTAAATTTTTTTAAATAACTTTTTTTGAATAAAGAATTTAAAATATAAAATTTTTATTATTAATAGTTTATAAATAATTGTAATATTGAATGTTGATTTTACATAACCTAATTACTAAGATTATAATCGATTAGGCAATTGATTCTTTATTTGCTCTCTTATTAGTTCTATTTTTCTAACACTTTCAGCATTTGGTTCTTCATTAGTAATATCATTAGAAACTGATTCTTCTACTTCACTTTCACCCATAAAATCAAAATTTTCATGGAATTTTTTAAACTGCTCATCGCTTGTGTCATCCCGTCAAATAAAATTATGTAAAGTCATACAAGCGCCAATAATTCTACCTTGTGTTTTCAAAGAAAACAATGGCATGACACCCAAGATTTTCCATCTTGCTTTACAAAATCCAAATGAGCGTTCAATTGTACATCTAAGACTAAAATAATAGTAGTTGAATACTTCATTTCTTTCTCTTGCTTTTGGATCCAATCTAAAGTGCAAAAGATGGTATCTATGACCTTTATAAGAAACCAATAAAATACGGATAGCCAGAATCTACCAAGTAGTATTTGTCTAGCAAAAATTTAATACACCACAAAATCAATTAATAAAAATAAAGAGTTTAATCTAATATACATGATAGTAGTCTCAAATGTGCTAACCTTTACGAGCAAAAGGAAAATGAAGACTTGATCTACACACAGCTTGATTGAAAATTTTAGTATATATCGTATGTAGATCCCTCTCGACCTGCCCATAAAAATGTGAAACACATGTTAAAATAAGGAATAAGTATTGTTTTGATCCCTAACGTTGAGGATCAGAATCGAAATCGTCCCTAATATAATTTTTTATTTAGAATCATCCTTAACGTTTTATTTCGTATTAAAATCATCCTTTTAAATTTTTATGGACAAAAATACCTTCCACCACCACCACACCTTTACCACCACCACCACTACCTTCCTTACTTCACCACAACCACCTTCCTTACTCCCATCAAACACTAATAATCAGATTCAAGAACACCAACAATAACACATCCAAATTCAAAAACATCAAATTCAATAGAAAAATAAAAAACAGAAGAATTAGAAACAGATGCAGAAAAAAGCAAATTCAACAGCAAAATTCAATAGATGCATAAGAATAAGCAAAATTCAGATGCAACAGTGAAAACAGATGCAAAAACAACAAAAACAACAAATTCAACAGCAAAAAAGCAAAAACAGCAAATTTAACGGCAAAATTCAACAGCAGAATCAGAAACAGATGCAGAAGAAGAAGCAGATGCAGAAGCCGAAGCAGAAGAAGAAGCAGATGCAGATGCAGATGCAGAAGCAAAATTGGAAGCAGATGCAGAAGGAAAAGCAGATGCAGAAGCCGAAGCAGACCACTGGCACTTCTTCCTTTCTCCTTCCTCGCGCATCTCCTCTATCTCTTTGCTGTTCTGCTTCCCCGACGGCAGCTCATGGGCGAATCGGCGGCGACAGCTCATTGGCGTGGTCTCCCTCCAAGGCCCGATGACAACGCGACAGCGGCGGCAAGCCCTAGCAGCGCCAGCGCATCTCCTTTCCATCTTCTCTTCTCCCCCTGTCGCAGTCCCTCTCTCATTTCTTCTTTCTTTCTTTCTTTCTTTTGGGTTTCCTGACAGTGACGGCGACTCCAAGCTTTACCGCCATTAAAAAGAACGATTTTAATACGAAATAAAACGTTAAGAATGATTCTAAATAAAAAATTACATTGAGGACGATTTCGATTCTGACCCTCAACGTTAGGGACCAAAACAATACTTATCCCTTAAAATAACATAATGACATCACATTTGTAGTTGTGATCCCCTTTCTACCAATGTATGGAATTTTCTTATCGACAAGAACAACAACAAGTATATAAGTTCTATCTATTGCACCAATGCAATTTTTAAAATATGGATTATCTTTCATTATTTCTAATTTCCACTAGAATATCCATAAATTGTGGATCAGTTGGTTGAATAATATGTTAAGCAAGCTTGCAAATAACATCCAATACACAATAAAATTGTGTAAAAATGGTTTTTTTATGAATATTGGAATCTCTCTTCTGTATTACATATTGAACCTGATTGTCCAATGATATATAAAAATATACCTATTTATTCATGAATTCCAATATCTTTTGTTGTCCTCAGTAAGTATTTTGTAAAATATCACAGAGATTAAGGAACACATGCTTTTTCATCCTAAATTACTGGTAGCAACGAATAGGATGTGCATTTAAAAGTTTATTTACCCAACTATTTCCTATCAATCTTAAAGTTTTTTGTGGATTTTTCACAACGTACTTTAGAAAATAATCAACACAAGTTATGATTGTTATTAAGTTATCGTCTTCTTCTTACGTTTGGCTGTGACTTTTTGTTTGTTTTCAAATTCTTCATCTGATACATTTGTATTTGATATCAAATTTTCAGTTGATAAACTTTTAATTGAGATGTTAGATATTTTATTGTACAAATATTTTAAACTAATATCAAATAATAAACACCAATCACACTGGTAAGAAAACCACAATTTTTAAATAAATACTAATTCACATCTTAAATATAAAATAACAAACAACCATAGAAAGCAATAAAAAAGATAATCATGAAAAATATCTTTTGAACAACATATAAACATATTAAAGAGAGATATTCTAGTCAAAATACTTCAAAATTCAGACACATCTATTAAATTATGAGCCTTCAACTAATCAAGTTGTAAGACAGAGTCTTCTAATCCCATAAAAATTTCTCTATTTGACCTTTTTGTCATTAGTCTTGTAGCTATAAGGAATATATCACTCTTTACGTTTTGCCAAGGCAATTGTTTGAGAGCAGTTAAACAAGTTGATATACTTACTACTTTATTTCTATGAGTTATTTTGTTGGCCTTTTCTTCTTCAAACATATTAATTATACGTTTTAGTTGAGTTGAAATTTGAGAGGCTCCCGATCTTTTATTGTCCATGCCAACCTTTCTTCTTTTTTGTCTCATTACACTAAGAAATGTTTATTCATCATTTAACTCATCCTCTAAACTTTCTTCCTCATCGTCATTATCTTCGTTATTATCTCTGTCGTTAAAACCATCATTTATATCTTGAGAGGATGTCTATGCACCTATACCAATAACTACATCTTCAAAACAAATTCCATTTCATCAAGATGTTTTGGACCTTCCTCTTTAAATTTTGTCACATCAGAATTTTTTATGAGACGATAAAATAACAATTAATAGGATCCCAACCAATCATTACTTGCTTGTATGGTCTTTTTAATAGGATCCCAATCAAGTCCGGTCTCTTTTTCTTTTAGTTTAGTCCATAGTCTCTATTCTATTTTCATAACCTCCTACTTATTTTTAAATTGTTTATACTCATAACTTAAATAAGTCTATTTCAAGAATTTTATTTTTAAATTTGTCCAACCAATTTTGTTAAAATGTGTTTCAGGACTATTTTCATCCACCATTTCTTTTTTACATATTTTCATTAATATAATAGTATTTCGTTCATTCCAATCAACTTTAAATTCTTTTCAGGACTTGCTACTTTTATAAATTTATTGAGGAAGAACATAAAAAAAAATCAAATAAATATTTCGTACATAAAAAGATACATAAAAATAAAGAGATATTACAAAATAAAAGAATGACTCTATTGAAAAAAAATAGCAAACTTTATAAAAGCAAAACCACGTGTAAAAAAAATAGAATTGAAACTAAGATTTCATACTACACATAATATTAAATACAAATTTAATAATAAAAATAGAATGGTAAAATGATAAAAAAAAATGTTTGGAAGGAACATATACAGCAGGTGATTCACATGAAACATTGTTTAAAAATGGTGGTGGAGGGTCCGATAAAACATTGTGTGAAAATAGTGATAGAGAGCTAATACTTTGTAGCACATGAAATATTGCATGAAAATGATGGAAGACCAGTCCTTCTAGTAGATAAATCATTACGTAAAAATGGTGATGGAAGACGAATATTTTTAACAGAAATAACAAAATACTTTTTCATAGAAACAAGAATAAAAATAGCACAATATTAGTATCTTTTGTTAATGGAAGTAATAAAATAATTTTTAAGAAAAAAGAAGTCATATTTTTTATTTTTTTTTAATTCTCAATTAATTTTTTGAAAAATTAAAAACTTTTTTAACAAATAATGCTAAACACGTGTAATATAATTTTTTATAATCTAAAAATAAAAAAAATTTGCTACTTTATCTTATCTATTTCCTTTCATGTTATATTTATAATTAATAATGAATTTGAAATGATTCTTGTCCCACGTATCAGGTTTTGTTTTATATTTTAAAAAAGAAAAATGTCCTATATTGGTGACAATGCATAGATACAGAGGCAAATATAATTATCATGATTAGGAAATCGGCCAGATCACTACTGGGTACTGACACTGCATTTACTACCTTCCGCACCCCAGACGAAAAATAAAAAGATAGCCCAATAAACATCATATTTACTACCATCATTTGTTTTCTTGAGTTAATGGTTAGGATCAAGT
The DNA here is from genome assembly GCF_000817695.3 of Arachis duranensis. Taxonomy (NCBI): domain Eukaryota; kingdom Viridiplantae; phylum Streptophyta; class Magnoliopsida; order Fabales; family Fabaceae; genus Arachis; species Arachis duranensis. The sequence goes on from NC_029775.3 coordinate 36,314,687, forward strand.
GTTTTTTTTTAGGTGAATAAATGGATAAAGTAAACAAATAAATGTTTAATTATTATTCTTTAGTTAAGAAATTTATACACGATAGAAATTATAAATTCAATAATTAAAATGGTATTTAAAAGATTACATATATATTGATTAGGTTTTTAAAAAATTAGACATTTTAAATTAGTATCTGAATTAAATTGGTTACTTAATCTATTAGATAATGACGTGTCGTAAAAAAATATAGCACATATTAATTTTTAGTTGATAACAAAATCAATTTAATTTAAAGTAGTATTTGATTGGGGACCAAATTAATGCACTACATATAATATTTTAGGAGCTATTTCGATTATTAATTCATTGTTTGTCATGGCGAGAATTACATTGTTGCTACTACTCCAGTGAATTTAGAAAAATATGAGATTAATTAGTTTGAATGGTAATATATATAAATATTCTTTACAATTTAACTTTTAGAATAATAAATGATTTCATGATGTAATATCAAATCTTTTATAATTAGAATGTCTAAAATTTGATTTTTATTAAGTTCCAGATGAAAATTTTTTTAACATAAGATAAATTTAAAAAAGAAAAAATGTGTTTGAAAATTTAAAATGAAACTTTTTCCCTGAAGATAGATGCATGAGATAAATATCAATTCATGACATAGATATATACATGTATATGTGTATTCAATAATGCTAAGGAGATAATAAAAGATAAAATTAGTCTAAACTTATTTTATTTAATATTTATTTGAGTTTATTTTTTATTATTTTCTAAATATTATTGATGTATATCTATATATATTTGTTTATATTTATTATATATATGAATATATTAATTTAATCATCTCACTATGCCGATTCTCCTATATATAGCAAATATTATTTTGATATTAGTATACCGTTAATAATTATATACATTTTTTAATATTTAATTAATATCAAAATAATTTAAATATATAATAATTATCAAAAAGTAGGGATACACAATATCTAAACTAAGTTGGACAAACGAAGGCAATAAAACTAAAGAGAATTGATTGAAATGGATGGAGAACAAATAAATAAAAAAATCCCCATATAATACTTTGACTAATTCAGTTTGATTTAAGTGGAATTTGATAAAATTTTTAAAATTTTAACTATTTTATATAAAAAAAATCTTTCTATATACTTTTAAAACATTTTCTTGTTAATAAAAGGATTTAACTACTTATGAGTGTTCTAAAAGTACTTATTACTTGAATATAGAATATGAATATTTTTATTAAGAATCTAAATATATAATTAAAGTTTATAATATTTTTTAGGTTTTGTTATTCTGTGTTCTATATGATATTGGTTAAACATACCAAAAAAAAAATTTAATGTTTTTATTATATTTAATACATTAAAAACATGAAAAAATATTTTCGTAATAAATAATATTAAATTTTTTTTATAGTATGTTTAATTTAGGGGTGAACGCGGATCGGATCGAATTGGATATGGCTAAAATTTCGATCCGATCTACACTAAAATCAATGAATCGGATCCAATATCTGCAGTTTTTAAAGTTAGATCCGATCCGATTCGACCCGCACACTTGCGGATCGGATATCGGATATCGGATATATCCGCAAAACACAAAAATATTTTTAAAAATCAATAAAATTTATTTTTTCTATTCTTTTAAATATGTTTACTCTTAAAGTAATATTAAACATACTTTTCTTAAATAATAAATTAAAATAATACAACATATATAATAATTATTAGTTGAAATAAAACATAAAAAATATTTACTTATTTATTTTTTTATTTTTGCGGATATGCGGATACCAACACAAAATATGCAATCCGATCCGATTAGTGTGCGGATTCGATCCGATCTGATCCGAAAGCATTGCAGATCGAATCCATATCTGCAGTTTTCAGATCGGATTCGAATAAACACCGCAGATATGCGGATCGGATACGATCCATGAACACCCCTAATTTGACCAATACTTATAAGACACAGGATAACAAAACTCATATTTTTTAGTATATTTGTAGAAGAAAGAGTTTTAAAATACCTACATTAAATAATCTTAATCAATGTTCTTACCCGAACTTTAATGTTTATCACTCTTTTGGTCCTATTTTACAAGTACTATTTTAGTTGTGCACTCGTTATTATAAGTGTGTAATTAATAAGTATCACTGATTGCCAAATCATGCATGCACCAACATTTAGTAGAGATCCACGGCGAGTAAAGGGTTAAACCAATAACAAAGCATTAAAGTAAAGTAAAACATGTTTTAACCACCTTCTGCATTGGGCAAATTTTGAGAGCGAGAATCTCTTTCTTTGATTAAATTAATTAACAATATGTTAGGCGCACGGTGAAAATTAACTATTAAATTAATTATTATATATTTGTATATAAAAATATGAATTTATCTATCTTATATTTTAAAAATATATGTTAAAATTATAAATTAAATTTTTTTTAACAAAAATATAAAAGATATAAATTTTTAATATATTTATTTTATATTTACTAAATAAAATAT
>NC_029775.3:36317308-36343086 GCF_000817695.3 Arachis duranensis
TAAAGTGGACTCTTTAATTAATTTGCATAAAATTTTGTATGAACCCTCTTCTTTGGGCCCTACCTCTGCCCCCATATATTTCATAAATAAATGATGTTATGCACCACATTCTAAGGAAAATACATGAATGGCCCTCGTTCAGTTGATCAATGACCCTACAAACATCCTTGTGTGTTGGGGAAATCACTTTTTTCCATGGCTCATCATTCAGAGTGCTCTTCAAAGTAATAAACATATGGCTGTATACAATAACATTTTTCTTTAATTTTCAGGTTCCCTAAGTCAGACAAGGACAAAACAGGTTCATGGTGCCAATGTTAGATTATTAAAAGACTATAGAAACTTCCTAGGAACGAGTTTTGAGTTTTCTCAATCGAATCGACGAATCCTAGAAAAAATTTAAAAAGGAAAATTAAAAAAAAAAGGAAAATCTAAAGCGGATAAAGAAAAAAAAAATAGTTGGTAGCACTATAATAATATAAACTATTTTTTAGGATTATTATGTGTCAAAAAAAATTAAAATTCGTCAAAAAAAATTTTTGACACTATTTTAACTGTGAAAATATGTTAATAAAAGTTTTGTCAAAAATAGTATTTTTGATATATAAGTAATTGTAAAAAAAGTTTAAATTTTATTTTGATAAATATTGACCGTAAAAAATAATTTGTTAGAAAAATTTGAGAATATATTTTTTGTGATATTTATTAATCGTAAAAAATACTATTTATTTTGACATTTATTGACCATAAAAAATTCTCAACAAAAATTTTTAACAAAAAATGAGATGAAATCTTAAAACTGAAGAATAAACTGAGATTTTGAAAATGAAGAATGAGTAATATGATCCTAAATTGAGAGTAGTGTGATGCCAAAATTGACGGAGCTCAACAAAGAAAAAGAATAATGGAATAAGTTGAAAATAAATAAGTGTCAAAATTGAGGAGTAATTTTCTACAATCAAATTATTCATAAAAAAACATAGAAAATTTGACATTCGTGATATTTGTCAAAAATATATATTAATTTTTACACTTAACTATGGTTGTTAAAAAATTTCATGTTAAAATAGTTCTCTTTTTTTGTAGCGTAAAAAATAGTCTTAATTATTATGATTTCTTGTTGCTGGTATAATGAGATTATTTTGATAAGTTTATGAGTGTTTTTTTTAAAGTAATAAAAAGACATAAATCTTATTAGACAAGTAAAAATATGAAAATATTTTGTATATAAAATATAAAATGTTTATATTTTTGTACTTCTACAAACTCAAAACAATTGAGAGAAAATATAATTTTGTTATAACTAATAATGGGTAGAGTAAAATAGTGTTTGGATTCAATTCTAATTTTAGTTACATGTTGAGAATATTCCAATCTTAACCCTACTCATTTTTAATTTGTGGGTATCTGACTTATCTGCGGGTTACTAAAACGATACAACATTATTATATAACTTAATGATAAAATAGAACTGATTTTTATATAAAACAAATATTAAATTATCAATTAATGATCTCTTCTTAGTGACTAAGGATTTTTTGTATTTAGTGAGAAGTTTTTAATTCAACATTCACTTGAAACATATTTTTATATAAATATATAACATATATATACACATATAAGGTGACTGATAAACCACTATTTTATGGTTTATCTTGTGTTTAATTGAGTGATTTTTATCAAGTCCTTACCCACTTATTCATATGATTTGCATGGCTTTACAACTCCTTCTTAGTCTTGATCTATGGTTGAAAACTTGCTTCCTAGAGTCTTTAATTTGTGTATTTTAATAATCTCTTATTACCATTCGATGCCGTGATATGCGTGTAAAGTGTTTCAGGCTTCATAGGGCAGGAATGGCTTAGAGAATGGAGAGAAAGCTTGCAAAAATGGAAGGAACACAAGAAACCAAGGAGTTGACCAACAAACATCGACGCGGACGCATGGCTCATGCGACCGCGTGAAATGGAGAAAATCGCAGTGACGCGTTCGCGTGCCTGACGCGAACGCGTGGACGACGCGTACGCGTGGCAAGGAAAATGCTGAATGACGCGCACGCGTAGACGACGCGTATGCGTGACATTCGCGATCTGTAGAATTAACAGAAATCGCTGGGGGTGATTTCGGGCCATGTTTTGACCCAGTTTTTGGCCCAAAAACACAGATTAAAACCAGGGAACATGCAGAAACTCAGGACAATATTAGACACATTCATAATTCAAAATTTTAGATTTTTACATGTAGTTTCTAGAGAGAGAGGCTCTCTTCTCTCTCTTAAGATTTAGGATTTCTGTTAGTTTTAGGCTATTTCATCTTCACTCCAGGTTCAATGTTACTTTAATTTATGTTTCTCTTCTACTTTTAGATGCTCTAATGCTTTTACTTGTATTTGACTCATGTTGCCAAATTGGCTTATGAACTCTTTCATGTTAGATTTGAATTTATGTTTAAATATAATTTGAGGTATTTCCGATTTATGATTTTTACTTAGCTTTTTATATTCTTGGCTTTAATTGATGAATTGGAGACACTTGAGTTATCAAACTCATTGTGATTGATAATTGTTATCTTTGTCAATTAATTTGAATTCCAATAACTCTAGTCTTTTCTTAGGAATTGACTAGGATATGAGGAATCAAATTGATTCATCCACTTAACTTACCTTCATAGTTAGAGATTAATAAGATAGGAGCAAAATCCAATTCTCATCATAATTGATAAGGATAACTAGGATATGACGTTCAGTTTTCATATCCTGTCAAGAGTTTTTCTAGTTATTAATTTATTTTTCCTGCAATTTATTTTCCCTGTTCAACCTTTCAAAAATCAAAAAATATTATTTTTCATAACCAATAATAAATCATACTTCCCTACAATTCCTTGAGAAGACGACCCAAGGTTTGAATACTTCAGTTATAAATTTTATTGGGTTTTGTTACTTGTGACAACCAAACTTTTGTACGAAAAGATTCTCTGTTGGTTTAGAAACTATATTTACAACGCGATTATATTCTTGTGAATTTCTAAACCGTCAAAAATCCGACCGTCAAAATGGCACCATTGCTGGGGAATTATAAACGTGTGCCTTATTATTGGTTATTGTAAATATTTGCTTTTTGCTTGTTTATTTATTTTTATTTTTGTTTTTAATTTTTATTAGCTACTATGAATTCTCACCCCTTTGGCTATGAGTTTGGTTACAATCATGTTACATGAAGAGGAGATTACAATGAAAGCTTGGGTCATTGATGGGACAATCAAAGATGGGAGGAGTCACAAGGATTTAATTAACCCTCTTGGCAACAACCACCTCCAAGGCACTATCAACAACCATTCTATGATACGCACCAAGAAAATGGTTATGGTGGACCTCTTCGTGACAATCAACACCCACCATAAAATACCTATGAACCCCCTCCTCCACGTAATTTTGAACCACCATACTCACAAGCCCCTTACCACCAAACACCACCATATGACCCTAACCCGTATCCACAATACCAATCACCATATGACCCATATGAACCATACATAAAACCACCCCAATCCCAAAACACTTGCTCCCCTTCAACTTCCTATGACGAGATGCTTCAAAATTATGCACAGGGACAAAAGACCATGGAAAGCACGCTTGTCAGTCTGACCTCTGCTATACACGCTCTCATCTCCCAGATTGGACCATCGAATACCTCCAACAATCAACCTTCAAGTAATAGTGCACTCCCTTTTCAACCACATAATGATCTCTCCAGCCTATCACCATCCTCCATGGTAGAGCACCTACATTCATCAATCCAAGAGCAAGATGATCCCAGTAATGCTATTGACATGGAACAAGAAAGAAGGAATCATCTTCGCGAATCCATACTTTATAAGAAGCTTGAGGAGGCCCTAAAGGTGAAGGTAGTGGAGACCTTTGACGGTAAAAAAGTAGTTTTAAAATTCTTGAGGGAAGACATTAAGGAGGAGTCTGATTTTGTCTTGGAGCAAGTGGAGGAAGCCAAAATTATCGCAGAAGAGGAAGTAGTTGAAGACTTAGGAGATGCGGAATCACCATGGGAACCTCAAGTTATAGAACCTCCCTTCAAAGAGCTTGAAATTATTGTGGAGGAGGGCATACAACCTCTAAGGTAGATCATGGTTGAAGACTTTACAGAGGTTGATCAGGAGATGGAGATTAAAGAAGAAGAAGCACAGCCTCCCATGCTCTTGGTAGGCAATGCAGAAAAGATTAAACTGGAAGAAAATTACCAAGAGGAAGCGGTTGAAGTTGAAGAGGCTTGCAAAGAGGTAGAAATTGTCAAGGAAGAACCTAAGGGAATGGAACTGGAAATCACCTTACACAGTTGTTGGAGACCTCTTCCCCGAAGCCATCACCATCCATTCCTTCATTCAAGTGGGTAAATCTTCATCTCTAAGCTTAATTAGCTCACTTGAATATGCTTTACTTGAGACAGATGGTCAGCTTAGAGCTCTTTGTGGCTTTAAGAGTAAGTGGAAGATTGTTAGTGGTTGGCAACAAAATCCTAGGTTCATTGTGGTAGGAAGCTCATGGATGAATTATCATGGTTGGAAGAATACTAAATTGTACGGGTCTAGGAAGCTGTTTGGATGCCTTAGTGAGAATTCGGATTGCTTACCACCCGGTTGGAACAATAATGATCAACATGAAGACGGGTGCAAAAGCAAGGTTTGGGACCCCGGAATTCATTCTAACAATCAACATTCCTGGAGCCTAATCACTTGCTTTAACTTGCTTGAAGGCTGTATGCACCTAGTTTGGGATCCCGGAGGCCAATGGAATTACAAACATTGGTGGGATTCAAGGATCAGTACAAGCACAAGCCACCATGACAAGGGACTCATCAAATGTCCAACTTAAGGACTTTAACTAAAAGTGCTAGGTGGGAGACAACCCACCATGGTATATTCTTTCTTTTTTGTTCTTAGTTTTATTTTATTTTATTTTATTTTATTTTTATTCGTGTTCATTCATAATTTCTGCATATTCACCTGCATTTGCATTTGCATTCTACATAAAAAAAGAGAGGAAGCACGCGACGCGCTAGCGTCGCTAACGCGTCTGCGTCAAAGGAGAATTAGCGATAAAAGGGAATTGAACAGAAAGTCACGCGGGAGCGTGGCTGGTGGCGTGCCTCAGGCACAAACACGCCCACGTGAACGCGTCCATGACGCGTCTGCGTCCTTTGCGAATCCAGCCTTCCACGCGTGCGCGTCACCCACGCGTACGCGTGACCCCGCGAAATCGACGTAAATGGGTGTATGGCAGCAAGTTGTGATGGAGTGGGGCTAGAACCATGCTAGAAGCACAAGCCCTACCACGCGAACGCGTGCCCCATACGTTCGCGTCATTTTAAAAGAAAGGCCATGCACGCGTGCGCGTCACCCACGCACACGCGTCACCTAAATTTTGGCAATATGCGTTTGAGACAGAGAGTTGCGCAAACGTGAGGCTGCTCTCGCGCCACTAGCACAAATCAAGTCATGCGTTTGCATGACCGACGCGTCTGCGTCACTTGAAAATAGCGCCAGCCACGCGAACGTGTGCTCCACGCTTCTGCGTCACCTGCGCCGTACAGCTTATCCAGATCAGCGCCAGAAATCTTATCTTTTCTTCCCCAATCCTAATCTTTTCTTCTCCCTTCTTATTTCTTTCTTCTTCCTTCTTTCTTCCTCCTTTCTTACTTTCTTCTTCTTCATCCCTTTAACTTCTCATCCTTCTTCACTTTCATTCTATTTTACTTAATTTGTTTGCATACTTTCATTCATTACATTTTAATTTTGTGCATATTTTTATTTTCTTTTCTAAATTTATTATTTTTCCATTGGTGTTAAAATTCTCTTATTCAACTGTTGCATCTTTTCTTGAATTATTCTGGTACTTCATGACTTTTTTTATTCTGATTGGGTATTATTATTCATAAGTCAATGCTATTCTTTTATGATACTTGCATTCCATTTAGATTGATATGCACTTATACTACCTTACATTACCCACACTATCTCCCCTATTTTTGCACTTTTTGCACTATTGATATGCCATTTATTGTTTTCTCAATTGCATGTTGTAGCTACCATGTAATTGAGACCGTTATTATTTGGCATTAACCCACCCATACTGTATTTATTTTCTTATCTTTATTTCTGGGTTACTTTTCCTCTTTTTCTCTTCTTTCAGGATGGCCACCAAAGAAGGGAAAGGAAAAGCTTCTCAATGGGATGGGAGACAAGTCCATTTGCACATTCTTTGGAGAAAAGCATCAGTTGTAGCAGCCCGTCCACTTGCACATCTTAGCATGCACTGAGGATGGTGCAATCTTTAAGTGTGGGGAGTTCGATACCGATCTCCATGAGTTAGTTATTTCCTATCTCAACACCAATGTTTAGTTTTCTTTATTAGTTCATTGTTGCATTGCATAATAGATTGCATGTGTAGTTGATTGTTTGCATTTAAGTACTACTTGGTTGAAAAATAATAAGTTTCTTTTTAAGACCCTATTTTTGAAAAATTTCACTAATTTAAATTAAAACTTTTGTATTAAACTTGTTTGAAGACTGTAAATTGGAACATGGTTTTTGAGTTAAGAACTGATGAGCGGATAATTTATACGCTTTTTGGCATTGTTTTTAAGTAGTTTTTAGAAGGATCTAGCTACTTTTATGGATGTTTTCATCAGTTTTTATGCTAAATTTATATTTCTGGACTTTACTATGAGTTTGTATGTTTTTCTGTGATTTCAGGTATTTTCTGGCTGAAATTGAGGGACCTGAACAAAACTTTGATAAGAAGGTTGACAAAGGACAGTTGATGCTGTTGGATTCTGACCTCCCTGCACTCGAAATAGATTTTTGACAGCTACAGAACTCCAAATGGTGCGCTCTTAACAGCGTTGGAAAGTAGACATCCAGAGCTTTCCAGCAATATATAATAGTTTATACTTTATTTGAGATTAGATGACGTAAACTGGTGCTCAACGCCAGTTCCATGTTGCATTCTAGAGTCAAACGCCAGAAACACGTCACGAACCAGAGTTGAACGCCAAAAACACGTTACAACTTGGCGTTCAACTCCAAAAGAAGCCTCTACACGTGTAAAGCTCAAGCTCAGCCCAAGCACACACCAAGTGGACTCGAGAAGTGGATTTCTACGTCAATTACTTACTTCTGTAAACCCTAGTAGCTAGTCTAGTATAAATAGGACATTTTACTATTGTATTAGACATCCTGAATCCTGGATTGTATTTTTGATCCTGTGATCACGTTTTAGGGGCTGGCCATTCAGCCATGCCTGGACCACCATCACTTATGTATTTTCAACGGTGGAGTTTCTACACACCATAGATTAAGGGTGTGGAGCTCTGCTGTACCTCGAGTTTTAATGCAATTACTACTATTTTCTATTCAATTCAGTTTATTCCTATTCTAAGATATTCATTGCACTTCACCATGATGAATGTGATAATTTATGACACTCATCATCATTCTCACCTATGAACGCGTGACTGACAACCACTTCCGTTCTACCTTAGGCCGGGCACGTATCTCTTGGATTCCTTAATCAGAATCTTTGTGGTATAAGCTAGAATTGATGGCGGCATTCATGAGAATCCGAAAAGTCTAAACCTTGTCTGTGATATTTCGAGTAGGATTTAGGGATTGAATGACTGTGACGAGCTCCAAACTCACGATTGTTGGGCGTGATGACAAACGTAAAAGAATCAATGGATTCTATTCCGGCATGATCGAGAACCGACAGATGATTAGCCGTGCTGTGACAGAGCATTTGGACCTTTTTCACTGAGAGGATGGGATGTAGCCATTGACAACGGTGATGCCCTACATACAGCTTGCCATGGAAAGGAGTAAGAAGGATTGGTTGAAGGTAGTAGGAAAGCAGAGATTCAGAAGGAGTACAACATCTTCATACGCCTATCTAAAATTCCCATCAATGATTTACATAAGTATTTCTATCTTTATTTTCTGTTATTTATTATTATTATTCGAAAACTCCATAACCATATATTATCCGCCTAACTGAGAATTTCAAGATGACCATAGCTTGCTTCATACCAACAATTTCCGTGGGATCGACCCTTACTCACGTAAGGTTTATTACTTGGACGACCCAGTGTACTTGCTGGTTAGTTGTGCGAGGTTGTGAAGAAAGTGCTGAGTTATAAACGCGCATACCAAGTTGAATGCCATTATTAGAGATCATAATTTTGTGCACCAAGTTTTTGGCGCCTTTGCCGGGGATTGTTCGAGTTTGGACAACTGACGGTTCATCTTGTTGCTCAGATTAGGTAATTTTCTTTTTGTTTTGTTTTCAAAAATTTTTCAAAAAAATTTATCCCTATTTTCGAAAAAAAAAATTTTAATTAAAAATAAATCATTCTATGGCTTCAGAATTTTTAAGAATGGATTCTTGAGTTTCATGAAGCATGTTGAATCATAGCTGGCTGTAAAGCCATATCCAAATCCTTTTGGAATGAGACTTCAACTAATCACCTCAATGCATGTAATGCCATCCTAAAGCTGACTGGCTATTAAGCCATGTCCAACCCTTGGATTGGAGCTTTAGGCTAACATTGAAAGATTCCTGGAATTCTTCTTAAAAATTTTGAATTTCTTATTTTCTTTTTCCTATATATTTTTCGAAAATAATAAAAGAAAATACAAAAAATTCATAAAATCATAAAAACAAAAAATATTTCGTGATTCTTGTTTGAGTCTTGTGTCATGTTTTAAGTTTGGTGTCAATTGCACATTCATCTTGTTCTTGCATTTTTCGAAAATTCATGCATTCATTGTGTTCTTCATGATCTTCAAGTTGTTTTTGGTAAGTCTTCTTGTTTGATCTTTAAATTTTCTTGTTTTGTATTGTATGATATTTTTCATGTGTATTTTTGCATTCATAGTGTCTAAGCATTAAAGATTTCTAAGTTTGGTGTCTTGCATATTTTCTTTGCATAAAAAATTTTTCAAAAATATGTTCTTAATGTTCATCATGATCTTCAAAGTGTTCTTGGTGTTCATCTTGACATTCATAGTGTTCTTGCATGCATTAAGTGTTTTGATCCAAAATTTTCAAGTTTTGGGTCATATTTGTGTTTTTCTCTCTCCTCATTAAAAATTCAAAAATAAAAATATCTTTTCTTTATTTCTCTCAAAATTTCAAAAATTTGAGTAGACTTAGTCAAAAATTTTTAAAACTTAGCTATTTCTTATAAGTCAAGTCAAATTTTCAATTTTAAAAATCTTATCTTTTCAAAACTTTTTCAAAAATCAATTTTTTTTTCATTTTTCTTACTATTTTTTTTTTGAAAATTTTTAATTTGAATTTTAAAATCTTTTTCTTATCTTTAATTCATGATTTTCAAAGGCTTTACTAACAATTAATGTGATTGATTCAAAAATTTGAAGTTTGTTACTTTATTGTTAAGAAAGGTTTAATCTTTAAATTCTAGAATCATATCTTTTAGTTTCTTGTTAGTCAAGTAATTAATTTTAATTTTAAAAATTAAATCTTTTCTAACCATATCTTTTTAATCATATCTTTTTATCATCTCTTTTTCAAAATTTTATCTTTTTCAAAAATTTGATTTCAAAATATCTTCTTATCTTCTTGTTTGTTTCTTATCTTTTTCAAAACCACCTAACTACTTTTCCCTCTCTAATTTTCGAAAATTTCTCCTTCCTTTTCAAAATTCTTTTAATTAATTGTTTGTTTTGAATTTTAATTTTAATTTTATTTCACCTTTAATTTTTGAAAATCATTAAGGGCTTGTTTGGGTGAGCTTTTAAGAAAATATCTTTTTTCGAGTTATCTTTTTTTAAAAGATCTTATAGAGAAGTAAAAGTAATTTTATGTTTGGATATCTCATGTAAAAAGGTCTTTTTATTTATCAATTATGTTTGGGTATAACAATATAAAAGTATTTTTTTGTTTATTTATTACATGAAAAACATCTTTTTTTAAAGGAAAAAAGATCTTTAAAAAAAGATGTAAATTACAGCTTCTCAAAAAAGATCATTTTTTTATTTTACTAGTTCTTTTACTTTGACTACTAAAAATTCGCCAAACACATTAAAAAATAAAAAAAAGATCTTTTTTCATTGAAAAAAGATTTTTTTTAACAAAATAATGGCGCCCAAACATGCACTAACTCCTTTTCAAAAATTATTTTCGAAAACTTCTCTTTCTCATCTTATTCTATTTATTTATTCATTTACTAATACTTCTCTTCATCTCAAATCTCTGCTCCTATCCTCACCCTTGTGTTTGGATTATTCATTCTTCTTCACTCTTATTCCCTTTCTTCTTCTACTAACATAAAGGAATCTCTATACTGTGACATAGATGATTCCTCTTCCTTTTCTGTTCTTTTCTTTCTCATATGAGCAGGAACAAGGAAAAAAAGGCATTCTTGTTGAAGCTGATCCTGAACCTGAAAGGACTCTGAAGAGGAAACTAAGAGAAGCTAAATTACAACAATCCAAAGACAACCTTATATTATGAAAATCTCACTTCCTGTTATTTATTAGTCACAGGTACAGTATAGTACTTAATTACTTATTTCACATTTCCAATGGATATATATGTGTGTATATATATTAATGTAAAGTTGAGCGTACATATTAGGAGGTTAATAGAAAGAGTAGTAGGTTTGGTAAGCTTTCACTGCTATATCTTTATGCCTTTTAGGATGGCTGTGAATGCTATAAATAATGCTTGTAAGAGATATTGGCATTTGGGATTTGATGAGTTATAGGTTATTCTTTTATTGATGGGGTGATTCTTTTGTTGTTGCCTATCAAAGTTGTTGCCTTTAGGCTTTATAAGTTAAAAAAGAATTCACTTGGTTGCTGGAATTGATTGCAGATTTGAGTTATCTTCTGTGGTCACCACATTTTAAAGCAACAGCTCAAAGAAAAAGCGACAACTTTAAAAGATGAACTTGGAGACATGAAGGCCAAACGGTAGCAACAAGAGGAAGAGATTCATGGATTGTGGAATATGGTTTAGTTATTAGAAAATACTTATGTAAGATATAATATTTTAGTTTTTCGTAGAGTATTAGTAGTAAATTTTAAATGGTCTCTTGCTGTTTTTGATATGACTATGCTTAATTTGGTGTGAGATGTATGAATATTCAAAATTAATTTCATTTTAATACTTTTGGTTCTTTATAAATATATTTTGTTTACAGATAATTTTTATCATTTAAATAAATTTAGTATAATTTTATATTTATTTTTATTTTATTTTATTTAATTCATTTAATTAAAAATACAAAATTATATATGTAATTATATTATTAAATATTATATTGTACAAAAAATTATTGGAATATTAATTATATATATATATATATTAAAAATTAAAAAAATAATGAGGGACCTAAGGCTACACTTATATAAAGTAGCTATAAGTATACTATTTGTTACGTTTATAAAGTCATGCAGTAGCCTTGAAAAGTGTAGCCTATTCTTTTGAATTCTGGTAACCATTAATGCTAAAAAGCGTAGCCTTTGGTCCTGGACAGCATCACTTGAAAAGCGTAGCCTATTCCCAAACGTCAAAAGCGTAGCTCTTGGTGCAGAAAAGCGTAGCCTTTGAGAATAGGCAACGGCTGAATAGGAATCACCCCAAAAAGCGTAGCCATAGCCCAAAAAGCGTAGCCGTAGCCTAAGGCATCATTTTTTTTCACTTTTGGCTACACTTTTCAAGTGTACCTGAATGGGTATTTTTCTTGTAGTGCACTAGGAGTTTGTTTAATTTGGAGGCCAAGAAAGAAGGTTAGCTCTCCCATTAAACTCATTTCAAACTCACTAGTCATGAGTTTTCCAAACTCTTCACACAAGGACTCATTGGCCGATCCAAACACAATATCATCCACATAAACTTGAACAAGAAGGATGTCATCATTAGAAACTTTAATGAACAAAGTAGTGTCGGTGGTTCCCCTTTGAAAATGATTTTCTAATAGGAAGGCACTAAACCTTTCATACCAAGCTCTAGGAGCTTGTCTAAGGCCATAAAGAGCCTTTAAAAGTTTAAAAATATGGATAGGAAAATCTTTATGTTCAAAACCGGGGGGTTGAGCCACATACACTTCTCTATCAATAAAGCCATTAAGGAAAGCACATTTACTTCTCTATCAATAAAGCCGTTAAGGAAAGCACATATTACATCCATTTGAAATATTTTAAAGCCCCTATGGACAGCATAGGCAAGAAGCAACCTAATTGCTTCCATTCTAGCTACCGGAGCAAAAGACTCATCAAAATCTATTCCCTCTTCTTGATCGTAACCTTGGGCCACTAATCTAGCCTTGTTACGAACAACTTGTCCTTCCTCACCAAGTTTATTTTTAAATACCCACTTAGTACCCGTTACCTTCTTACCATTTGGATGAGGTACTAATGTCCAAACCTTATTCTTGTCGAATTGAGCAAGCTCCTCTTGCATGGCCTTCACCCATGATGGATCTTCAAGGGCTTGCTTGACATTATTTGGCTCCATTTGTGACAAGAGAGCAAAGTTGCTAGGTTCGGTTTGCCTTTTGGTGGAGGATCTTGTGGTTACACCTTGAGAGGGATCACCAATGATGAAGTCATGAGGATAACCCCTCATGGACTTCCATTCTCTAGGCTTTCGGACAGGTGTAGCTTCCATTCTCTAGGCTCTCGGACAGGTGTAGAGCTTTGATGAGCTTCTGGTGGTCTCACTGTTTCAGTTGCTCGTGCCTGCTCAGGAGACAAAATGGAAATGTCTGTTCCAATCTGACGAGATAAAACCAGGCTGACAGATTCTTCATTTTGCACAGTTTTGGGATTTTCTTTACTTGTTCCATCCTCTTCATAATCTGAATCATTATCCTTTACAATACTTGGAATTAAGTTAGAATTACAAAAGGTAACATGTATGGATTCCTCTATGGTTCTATGTTCTTTGAGATAAACTCTATAGGCCTTGCTTGTGGTGGAATATCCAACAAACATTCCTTCATAGGATTTTGGATCAAATTTTCCAAGATTTCCTTTATTGTTAAGTACAAAGCATTTGCATCCAAAAATGTGGTAAAGTCTTGATTTTCAAATTCTCTTCCGTGATCACTTCTCAAATGGGCAATTTTCAAATCCTTTTCATTTTGAATTTTCTTATAAAGGGTGGAGAAGGCATAAAATGCATTATTCTTATGAGCAAGGAAAAGTATCCAACCAAATCTAGAGTAATCATCTACCACCACAAGACCATAGTGTTTACCTCCTAAACTTTGAGTTCTAGTAGGACCAAAAAGATCAATATGTAACATTTCTAATGGCCTTTTGGTTGAAATTCCATCTTTTGATTTAAAAGAGGATTTTACTTGCTTGCCCAATTGACATGCCTCACAAGTAAGATCCTTATCAAACTTAATGTTTGGAATTCCTTTAACCAAATTCTTTTTAACTAGCTTAGAAATTTGATACATGCTAGCATGTCCCAACTTTCTATGCCAAAGCCATTTTTCAGATTCAAAAGATGTAAAACATGTTACATTTTGTTCCTTTAAATCCTCAGGAGTTAATCCATACACATTGTTGCATTTCTTGACTTCAAATAAAATATCCCCAGTTTTCTCACAAATAACCAAACAAACAAACTTCTTAAAAATAACATCAAAACCTAAATCACACAATTGACTAACACTAAGTAAGTTATGTTTCAATCTATTTACAAGAAGCACATCATTTATACAAGATGAAGAATTTTTACCAACTTTCCCAACAGCCACTATTTTTCCTTTTGCATCATCTCCAAAAGTGACAAATCCTCCATCATATTCATCAAGCTTTATGAAGAAGGTTGTCTTTCCGGTCATATGCCTAGAGCATCCGCTATCCATGTACCACATATTTTCCCTTTTCTTGGACGCTAGGCATACCTACAAAATAAGCTCAAGTGACCTTAGGTATCCAAATTTTCTTGGATCCTTTCACGTTAAATCATCTCTTATGTCCCAAATCATTGTAATCAAAAACAACTTTGTAAACTCTGTCACCAATCATTCTTTCACCAAAGAAATATTGAACTGGAAAATGACCACTTCGGTTACATAGTCTACAAAATCTTGGAGTTGCTGTTTTGTTAAAGTAAGTTGGGTCTTGATACTTTACATCATTTGAAGATGAAGCAATGTTTTCAAAATGTGATTTTTCAGATTTATGAAATCCCAACCCAGCTTTATCATAAAGAGGTTTTTGACTAGCCAAGATTTGGTTCAAATTTTCAGAACTTTGGGTGAACTTAGCTAAGTCTTCCTTAAGTCTTTTAACCTCTTTGAGCAACTCTTCATTTTGCTTAAAACAGTTCACATAGGCAAGAACAGAATGATCACTTTCACAGCTTTTAACTTGGGCTTTTAACTGCTTGTTTTCTTCCACAAGATCACAAGCATTTTCGGCCTCTCTTAATTTTTCTTTGAGGAAATCATTTTCAGCTTTAAGAATGAAATTTTGTTGTTCAAGATCTTGATTCTCAGTTAGAAAACATCTTATTTTTTCAGAAAGGTGATCTATCATAAGATGAAGGTCTTCAATGTCAGGGTTTTGAAAAAATACCTGATCTACATGATTTTCCATGAGGCAAGGCTGTGACTTGGTCTCAGATTCTTCATCACTGTCTGAGTCATTTTCTAAGTCTTCCCATGATGCCATTAGACCCTTTTTCTTTCCTCCTTTTTTCTTCTCCTCCTTTTTTAACTTGGGAGAGTCATTTTCCAAATCTTCCCATGAAGCCATCAGTCCCTTTTTCTTTTCCCTTTTTAGCTTTTTTTCCCTTTTTAACTTGGGACAATCAGATTTGAAATGCCCCTTTTCCTTGCAATTGTAACAGATTACTTTACTAAGGCCCTTCTTCATCTTCCTTGAGATGCTGCCTTTGCCTCTGAGTTTCACCATTTTCCTGAATTTTTTTGCAAACAACACAAACTCACCAGAAGAATTATCACTGGATTCGTCATCCAGAGGGTTAGTCACAGAAGAAAAAGCAATTCCTTTCTTTTTTGAGTCTTTTTTCAAATAAGTGTTTTCAAAAGCAAGAAGATTTCCTCTCAAATCATCAAGTGTCATGGAATCAAGATTACTACTTTCAGAAATAATTAAAGCTTTTGTTTCCCACTCTTTAGTGAGACATCTCAGCCCTCTTCTCACAAGCACAGAATCAGAATGTGTAATTCCCAGAGCATCTAAGCCAACAATGATAGTGTTGAACCGTTCGAACAGTTCATCAATGGACTCTCCTTCCTTCATTGTAAACATTTCATATTCTCTGTTCAACATATCTGTCTGAGTCTTCTTTACAATAGTGGTTCCTTCATGAGTGATTTGTAGCTTGTCCCAGATTTCCTTTGCCGTTGTGCATCGTGATACCCGTCGGTACTCCTCAAAGCTGATAGCACAGTTAAGTAGGTTTACTGCCTTGGCATTTAACTCTACTTTTTTCTATCTTCCTCGGTCCATCTTGCTTCGGGTTTGAGAGAGACTACCCCTTCAGCACTTGTGGTAGTTGGAAATTGAGGCCCTTCAAGAATAATCTTCCAAAGTCTGTAATCTACAGCTTGTACAAATATCTTCATCCTCTCCTTCCAATAGGTATAATTTTTCCCATTGAAAAGGGGAGGTCTGTTGCTTGATTGACCTTCAGTCAGATTGTAAGAGACCACATTTGAGCCACTGTTTTCCGCCATGAGGATCTTTACACCAAGCTGCAAAGCTTGATCTCTTTGAGACCAAGCTCTGATACCAATTGATGGTTTCAGTGGCTAAGAGAAGGGGGGTTGAATCTTAGCCCCTTTTTCGCTTGCTAACACTTGCTGGACTTTGAAGAAACTTTTCTGTTTTTAACTCGTCCCTAGCCACGAGACATTTTCATTTTGTCTCGTCACTTGACACGAGACATTTTTTGATTTTTCATCTGAACAGTAAAAAACAGAATTGAAGTAGGAAGAGAGAGAGAAGATTACACCCAGATATATCCTGGTTCAGCTGCTAAGTGCAGTGCAGCCTACATCCAGTCTCCATCACAAATACAAACCCGAGCTCAGCTTCTTTTCCTTCAACAAAACCGGTTCGGCCACATAGAGAGAGAAAAGATAACCATGCAAAACCCAACATGCAATTACCTCTAGTCCTTTCTTGATCATCACTCTTCATCAATCCGAGCTCTCCATCCTTGGCTTCCTCTCCAAGATGGATTTCTGGCCCTTGATGCTTCATGATGATGATGATTTCATCTGCTTCAATCTCTGCCTTCAACCATCACTTCGCCACTCTAGCTACTCCCTGTGGTGGTTGAGCAGAATCAAAGACAAGCCATGCCTCCAAGGATCTTCCCTACTGGCCGAATCTTCATCCTTCTTTTTGAGTATGAAGGATCCGAGATTACCTCACCAAATCTTACCAGATTAGGTGATAATCTCAGCCACAGCATACTTTTCTTTTTCTTTTTCGTGCCATCAACTCGATGGTCTTTAGCCTTGCTTTTCTTTCCTTTTGGTAGCTCCAAGTAGCTTCCATGGCTTCCTGTGTAATAACCGAAGAAAGAAGAGGAAAGAGATAAGAGAGAAGAGAGAAAATATTCAATGGATTTGAACAATAATCAATGAACAAAGAGAGAGAATAAAAGTGAATTCAAGTTTCCCACTTCCCTTTGTTGAGTAGCGTGTAATGTCATAATAGCCATCAAATCAATCTTCTCTTTCTTTCTTATGTTTCCAATGCATTAATTAAATTTGAAATCCTTCAAAATAATGAAGTGGAATCCGTTGAAAGCATTTAGACATTTCATTTGCTTCATGGATTCGAATAAGGCATGAAAACATTCATCAACATTGGGCTTGGTAGCTATAGATTTAATTTTAGCCCAATATCATTTTTCTTTCGGACCATAGCATGCATAAAACACATTGGGCTATTTGAATTTTGGTCCATTAAAAGCATTTGCTTTCCTGGTAAGTTTGGTTTCGGATCAAACACAGGAAGCTTTCATCAAAAATAAATATGGGCTCAGTTGTGATAACATTTTGTTTTTCCGGCCCAATTATAAACCTGCATCACAAAATTATTAATTAACATATGATTAATGAAGATTGAATTAATAATTTTGCAATTAAATATTTTAATAATATTTGTTTATCACAAATATTAATTTGGAGTTTTCCAAACTCATCATTTTAGTTAGTAATTATTATTCATATATTGTATTATTTTATTTTTGTTATTTAAAAAGAGTTTGATTTAAAATATTTTAGGAATAAATAAGTTTAAAAGTGTGAAAGAAATATTTTTTGAATTTTATACATAGAAATATGATTAAAAAGAGAAGATTCAATTATGCGGATATATCCGATATCCGATCCGACACTAAAAAGCACGGATATCATATTCGATCTGATCCGATGGAAATTGTCGAATCGGATCGAATTTTCAGCCATATCCGATCCGATCTGATCTGCGGACACCCTTAGTCATCGTCCTCTACCCCGACTACCCCGTTGACCCCTATGATGTCACAGGTGAGTCCACCGGACTAGTAGTTCATCATGGTCCCGAACTCGAACTATGTGCCTTCTTCTGTTATGCCCCTTATAAATTCAGCGATCGAGCCCATTGTGAGTGATTCGTCTAATGCGTTCTAGTAGGATGCCTCTCCACCACCGCCCATCATATGGATTTGGATTTGGTCTGATGGCATGCAAGCATGAGTTATTAATATTAGATTTATACAAATTCAGGTTTATGTGTTTTTATGTGTTTGTTAATCTTAAGTATTTTTTTTATAGGTTTTCACAGAACAAGAATGCATATACATTGGAGATCTCCGAGGTGATTAAGTCTATGCATGACCACTCATGGCCAAGCTACATGAACATTTCTGCTGAGATCAGAGAGTGATGGTTTCAGAAGTGGGTGGTAAGAACCCAATATTATTGAATTAACTATATTTAAACTATATTTTATTTCGACTAATTAATGTTGTTAAATCACTTTGTGCACTTGAAAGTGTACAACGAGCAGATGCACGCTGGAGACATCGACGCTGCTGATAGGGCACCGACATCAGCACCTACTCTGCCGTCTCAGCAGGGGGAAGACGACAACGAGATGATTACTGAGATTTGTAGGATTTAGGAATTTAATTTATTTTATGTCTTTTTTATTGTATTATACTTCTGTGACATTTTATTATATTCAAACAATTGATATTTAATAAAATCATTAGTTGATTTTCGGTAATTTTAAATTTATGCCCTAATTATGTTAACAAGAATTTTAGTTTGACTACTAATTGCGATTTAATTGTAAAAAAATACCGGTGGACAAATCTGACGGTAATTGAGTGCCAAAACACATAATATGGCGCCAAAGTTACTGTCGGAATAATCCAACAGTAATCAGCAACTTAGTCTCGACAAATTCATTAAAAACTGATGAAAAATCCGCTAATAATTAGCGTCAAACAAAATAATCCTTCGGTAAATAATTTCTAGTGCCATTTACAATGGCAAATTCAATCCAAAGGTAAATCCGACAGTACTCAGTGTTTTTCAGCTTGTAGTTTTAAATGATTATAGACCGCCTCGAAGTTTTTTAATTAGTAATGTTATATAGCCAACAAATATTATTATTTTGGATTAGTACTTAGTCAAGTAACAATTTGCACCCATATTTATAGGAATTTATACACAATAAATACATAATTTGCAGTAATATTTATCAGAATTTACACAAATTAGTCAATACATTTTATACCTATATTTATCAAAATTTATACATATAAATTAATAAAAATTATTTTTTGAAGATAATTTAATATTTATGCTGATTAAATACTGATCAAAATTATTAAAACTTACTAGTTTTCAAGATTTTTTTTTATTTTTGAAATTTAAAGTATAGAAGAATATTTTATTATTTGAACAAAATAGTCAAAAATTACTCAAAAAAAATCTATAATTTATTACATTATTTCTTTTCACATAATAATAAAAAATAGTACAAGAACACATAGGATATTATAGCATAACCAAAACAGCACATACAAAGATTATCAGTTAACCACATTTTGAATTTTTTAACTTTTTAATAAAATTCAATTTTAATGTACTATTAATATTAATATAATATAAAGTAGTTATACATATGTATTTAGTTATGTATGATATATCTTTTTATACCAATTACATGAATAATTAGAAAAACAAATATAATTAAATGATTAAATAAAATGTTCTACATTATCATTGTATCAAAATTAAATTTTTATTTAATTATATCTTTGAAAACATATTATAAATACATTTATTATTGTGCATAGCATAATCTTATTAGCCAAATGGAATTTTTCAAATTAAATTTTGAAAATTAAAAAAAAAAACATTATTGCGAGAGCGTTGGAAATGTCGTAACTTTTATTGTCTTGAAAACAAGGGTTATTTTTAAGGGGAAAAAGAGAGTATAATTGGGTAAAAAGGTGAAATATATTATAATGATTGAAATTAACAATTTTAAGCTGGAAAATGATTTTTTCAAGGGTTATTTTTAAGGGGAAAAAGAGAGTATAATTGGGTAAAAAGGTGAAATATATTATAATGATTGAAATTAATAATTTTAAGCTGGAAAATGATTTATAAGTGAAAGGCCCAATATTTTGGAATTCTAATGATTTTACCAATTTGACATCAAGTATCAAATATCAAATAAGATTAAATTTTAAAAGTGGTAGGTCTCATAAATTTATAGCTTTTATTATTTTAATTTTTTAAATTTAAAATTTAATATACTTATTTTCGAAATTTAATTCCCGACATCATATTAGTTCTTAAATTCTTTTTGGTGCGGCTGAGTCGATGAATAAAGTACTGAGCATGCTTTAGCCTACCACGCTGGACATAGGGTTAAACGACGTCGTTTTATTTTGGCGCTTAAACAAGACAAAAACAAGAAAATGAATAAGAGTTTATATGATATGTCCTTTTATCTCTTTTCATTCTCTAAATTAATCTCATTTTTACCTTGTTTAAGCGCTAAAATAAAACGTAGTTTAGTCATGTGTCCTACATAACAAATTAGAGCCAGTTCAACACTTTATTTATTGATTCATACTAGAAAGAGTCTAAGAATTAATATGATGTCGGGAGTTGGACTTCAAAAATCAATATTTAAACTTTGAATTTGAAATA
Source organism: Arachis duranensis (assembly GCF_000817695.3). Classification (NCBI taxonomy): domain Eukaryota; kingdom Viridiplantae; phylum Streptophyta; class Magnoliopsida; order Fabales; family Fabaceae; genus Arachis; species Arachis duranensis. The sequence continues at coordinate 36,337,558 of NC_029775.3, forward strand.
CTAAAATAGTGAAAGTCGAATGAGATTTAGTCTATTAAATAATATAAACAATTGTTTCGTACTAATTTTTAATTATACAAACCATTTAAAAATATTTTTTTATACATCAAAAATACAATTTATTATCGTAAAATCACTTTACAATTCGATAATAACTAAAAATATTATTAAGATTTTAGAGGATCATATGCTTTGTTAATTTGAACATTGAATAAGTTATGTCAAAATTTTTAACAAATTAAATAGACATAAATTAGTACACACTTTGGTATTTCTTATTCTGATCTAAAATACACCAGTGTTATGAAATATAGTACAAGTGAATGACCTTTGTTTTAAGGCCGTAACACATCTCTAATATTTGGCTTGAACAGGTTTTCTATAACTAGTTAAATATAGAGAGGGAGAATATACACATCCACACGTCTACCTCAATAAATTTAATTAGAACCATATAATTAAAGTCTCAACTGCCAACCAATATTTTACATACCAGCACTATAAGGAGGCGCTAAATAGTTTTGAAAGTTTAGTGACGATTTTAAATGTTGTAAAACAAATTATTAGTAGTTTTCAAACCACTATTCTTTAAAATGTGAGCATTAGAATTTTTGGCTGTTTACAGTAACCATTGGATAATCACCGTTAAATTAATTTTTTTTTTATAAAATTTCTTAATTTTTTTTACAACTAGTAAAAAAAATCTAGACTAAATTAACTTGTACTAAAAAAAAGTTTTTCATTACCGTAATAAAATTTAGAAGAGGGGACAAATAAGTCCTTGATTTTTTAATTCGCAGACATTTAAGTCTTCAAGGATTTAAAAATATATTTAAGTTCTTAACTTTTTTTTAAATTTAGAACATATCGATCTTTCATATTCACTTGAGTTGTCAGACCTAATGAAAAAATCAAACATGACTCCCATTGTGTTATCTGGTTGATACGGATGCACACATGAAAAATTTTTTTAAATGGGACAAATTCGACTCAGGAATCGATATATCCATATTTTGAAAAGATTAAGAAATTGAATGTATTGTTAAATTCTCAGAAACTTAAATGTCTACAGACCAAAAAGTCAGAAATCGATTTGTCATTTTCTCTAAAATTTAAAACTTAATTTGTAATATTTAGGGCAATTTACCAATTTAAAAGAATTTGGAGAATCCCTTACCAGATTACAACAATCGGAAATTGCATACCTTTATGTCTTGTTTCATTTTATATAGAAACCGTGGGAGCTAACCACGGTTTTAGAATCAACATAAACCGTGGCTGGTAGCCAGGTTTTATGATGATATGATTTTGAATGTAAACCGTGGTAGGCAGCCACGGTTTACGTGAGGAGAAAGATATACATAAACCGTGGTAGGCAGCCACGGTTTATGAAGGAAGTGATTCGTGCATAAAACCCTAGAGGCAGCCACAGTTTATGAGTGTGTAGTATAAATAGGAAAGCCGTGGCTGGTGAGGGCGGATCATTTGTGAGCTTTCAAAATTAGGAGAAGGTTGGTGGGTGAGAGAAAAGATAGTTTTTTGGTTTAATAGTTTGTTTGAGATTTTGAACCAGCTGAGTGGCGAACCAATGGAAGAAGAAGCTCGGATGTACCGGTTAAATGGCGTTGCGCATGTGGCTGGATTTATCGACCAAGAGGTTGGTTAAACTGCCTTTTTATTATTATTTTTTGTTTAATGTTGTTATTATTAATGGTAGATGTTATATTATTATTTTAAAAGTTATAATAGAAATTTTTGCTGTTATCATCAATGTGAGTTTTTTTTATTTATTAAATTTCTAATTTTTGTTATTGGTAGAATTAATTTTTTAGTCTTAGGTGTTAGTAATATTGTTAGTGTTATTTTCGTTGTTCTTGTTATGGTTAGGGTTTTTATTGATATTAGTGTAAGTTGTTACTATTGTTGTGTGTTGAGAGTTTGCTATCCATCTTTTTGCAGCCTACTAGGGTTATTAGCGGTGTGAGAAGACAACAGAATATGCCTTTACACGAGCGTATCATACCGTATCTAGAGACTGCGGGCTTATATCACTTGGCTAGGCTGAACAGTCAGTGGTTCTGGGTTGATGAGCCTCTACTTAGTGCATTCATTGAGAGGTGGCGTCCTGAGACCCACACCTTTCACATGCCCTTTGGGGAGTGTACGGTCACCTTGGAGGACGTGGCCTATCAGCTGGGTTTACCGATTGATGGTGAGCCTGTGAGTGGGTGCCTTAGTGAGTTTGAGAATTTCATGGAAAACAGAAGACCGGCATGGGTGTGGTTCCGCGAGTTGTTTGGGGAGTTACCTCCGCAGAATAAAGTGAAGCAGATGACAGTGTGCTACACATGGTTCCATGAGCGGTTTCGAGTTTTGCCAGCAGATGCTACTGACGACATCGTGCATATATACGCGAGAGCCTATATTATGATGCTGTTGTCATCTCAGCTGTTTGCGGACAAGAACGCCAACCGTGTCCACCTTCGCTGGTTGCCTTATGTGGCATCGTTGGAGGACTTGGGTAGATATAGCTGGGGCTCGACCGCACTGGCATGGTTGTACAGATGTCTTTGTCGTGGAACAAACAGAAATGTTGTCAACTTGGATGGGCCACTGCAGCTTCTACAGTTTTGGATCTTTTGGAGGTTTCCTTGTCTGAGGCCTAGTGGTTTCAACATATTCGGGTTTCCACTTGCATCCAGGTAAGGAAATATGATTTTAGAGTTACAAATTGTTCATTTACATCTCCCGTTACATGTTATGACATTCTTTAAATTGAACTTGTAGGTGGGCTGAGTATCTACCGAGGAACGATGCAGTAGATCAAAGAGTGGTGGCTGCACGCCTTTGTTTGGATAGATTGCGTGTGCATGATGCAAGTAATTTAGTTATCGTTGATACAGTTATGTCTTCCTTGTTATAATATTTGTTTTACGTAACGTTTCATTATGCGATGTAGATCGTGTGGGAGCCCTATTCCTCTCCGGAGGTCGCAGCTATTGTTCATCCGGAGATACTAGTTGACGAGCACTGCAGGCTATGGACGGCAGTTACCAGCCTCATTTATTTTGCCGCCATTGAGTGGCACCAGGTGGATAGGGTTATGCCGCAGTTTGGCGGGGTTCAGCATCTCCCTCAGTTGGCTCTTAACATAGATTGGCTTCATGCGAAGGATGGGAGGGGTGGAGATAGGTGGTTCCCCTCCTATTATCGGGAGTGGCATCAGCATTGGGAGGATCGGCATGCCACAGTTTTACCGGTTGACCGAGTTGCTGATCCCGGGCTATCAGCTGAGTACCTGGACTGGTGGTGTCATGTGGCCCACAGATTTTTATCCCCGGAGGTTGCATTTCAGGATCCCAGGCCTATTGTGTTGACTGAGGAGGCTCGTCATAGAGGATCATCCCAGGCACCTCCGATGGTGCAGGTTGTCGACAGACCAGACAACCGCCGCGTGGACCGGCGTAGGCGTATCGGCACACATACTACGGATCGAGAGTGGCGATGGCTGGCCGACCGCTTGGAGGAGGACCAGGCTGGTGATGATCATGGAGGTGATGTTGATCATCGTGTTCCTGGACGTAGGGCCAGACGACATGGTCAGCAGGATGGTGGTGGACGGGCCCGTGGTAGAGGAGCATCCGGCAAGTATCACACAGGTGAGCATGCTGTTGGTGAGGACATTGGTGGTGTGGCCACAGGGATGGATCAGCCTACGTACGATGTGGGGGGTTCTTCTCAGATGTTCGAGAGTGTTGACCCGCAGGCGTTCGCCGACTATACTACCACGGCCATCGGTATGGACATCGATGATCCTGTGAGTCAGTCAGAGTTCTTCAGAGATATAACAGACATGTTAGGGGACGATGATGGCACTCATTATAGGCCACAGATGGATGATGTTCATTCACAGTTTGCCGAGCACCAGCCACATGTTCAGGATGTTCAGCCACAGTTGCCGGTTGACCTGAACGAGCCTGCAGCTTCACCATCTGACCCATGGTTCGCGTTAGGAGGGACCCCAGCTTCGGCATTCAGCGTCGTTCCTCCTCAGGCACCGGTGCCACAGGTGGATCAGAGACCGAGGAGGGTTCGTCGTGCTCCATTATGTGGCACTGGAGGTCACCTTATTGGTCAGTTGCACGATGACGACAATGACACCATTGAGGACTCTAATTAGTTAGCTGTGTATTTTCCATTTTTCTATGAACTTTCTTCCATTATGTTGTTGGATTAATGTTTAAACTTTTATTCTGCTATCCGGTGTTGTATCTGATTGCGATGTATGTGACTATTAAATATGTTTCATGATGTAGTCGTTTCGATTAAGTTTGTGTAAACAATATAATGACATTAACACTAAATTAAGCTGTCTTAATTTAACAATATAATGACATTAACACTTAATTAAACATTCTTAATTTAACACGGAGTTCACACATTCACTAATGTTCGTCGTCATGTGCCCGAACCGTCTACCGCTATCCTAGTGTTGGGTCCACTTCTCATACTCCATCCAGTTCGCCAGTCACACATGGCCGGATTCTCTGTACGCATGATGTCAAACCAGTAATAGAACTCTGCCTCAATTTTTGCGTACGCCGCATTAACCAGCATCCTTCTAGCATCTTTACCTTTAAAAGAAAGGCTGAAATTTGCTACCACATGACGGATACAGTACGCCCGATAAGCACGTGATGGCAGCCAACCATTCACGGGATTCTCAAGTGCAGTCTTGATGCCGTTATGCCTGTCTGAGATAACAAGGATACCCTCTTGTGGCGTCACATGCGTTCTTAAGTTGGACAAGAAAAAAGACCATAACTCGGCATTTTCCCCCTCCACAAGGGCGAATGCTATCGGGAAGATGTTTGAGTTCCCATCCTGTGCAATCGCCAACAGTAAGGTGCCTCCATATTTGCCGTACAAGTGGGTACCATCCATACTCACAAGCGGCTTGCAATGCTGGAAGGCCTCAACGCAAGGTGGAAATGTCCAGAACAGACGATGAAAATACACTGTTGACTCATCAATCTGGTCCACAACTCGAACAGGAGATGTCTGCAACACAGTAACTGTCCCGAGCATCGTCAACTGCACTCCTAGCATCCAACGTGGCAACTCGGCATAAGACTTGATGACAAGTCATCATATACCTATTTTTCTATGCTTTTTCATACAAGAAATTGATGATTTGTGCTTAAATATTGAATGTTTTTGTACTTAAATGATATATTTTCTTGATATTTTAATTTTATAAATCTTGTAGAAAATAAGAAGAAAAAGAAGCAAAGAAGCACAAAAAAAGGAGAAAAAAAGAGCTTTGGGGTACACTTCGGAGCCTTAGGCCACGCTTTTAAAAGCGTGGCCCATGACCAAATCAAAGAAGGAAGCAGCCAGCACGCACACTGCCCTGCTCTTGCCAAGGGCAGGGCAGAATCGTGATGCAAAGTGAGGTTGGAAGCAAGAATTTTCGCTAAGGTAAAATCTGGGCGCTCACAGCATGACCATGCCTCCTTCAAAGGGCTA